>NW_023997580.1:0-20506 GCF_015586225.1 Lucilia sericata
CTAGGACAGTCGTTATGCACCATTTTAAAGCATTAAAATTGCCATTTGTTTTGGTATAATTTATTGCATAATGTATTTTAAGAAAATGGCCAATTGGATAGATCGGTAGAATTATTTTCCCAGGTTTAAAAAGGCGGTAATTTGAGGTTCCGATATGGTTGTGAATAACTTTGACAGTTTTCGTGCTATGACAGTCATTTATGCATCAGTTTAGAGCATTATGATTGCACTTTAATTTGGTATATCATTTGTGGCATAATGTGTTCGTCTAAAAATGGTCAATTTGATGGATCGGTTAGAATTATTGTTCTATGTTTAAACAACGCTGTAATTTGAGGTTCCGATATGGTATGTTCAAATAACATTGACAGTTTTCATGCTATGACAGTCATTTATGCTTCATTTTAAAGCATTATGATTGCACTTTAATATGGTATATAATTTGTAGCATAATGTGTGTTTTTACTAATTGGTGAATTTGATAGATCGGTATAATTATTGTTCTATGTTTAATAAACGCGGTAATCTGAGGTTCCGATATGGATGCAATTAACTTTGGCAAGTTTTCGTGCTAGGACAGTCGTTTATGCACCATTTTAAAGCATTAAAATTGCCATTTGTTTGGTATATAATTTATTGCATAATGTATTTTTAGAAAACGGCCAATTGGATAAATCGGTAGAATTATTTTCCCAGGTTAAAAACGCGGTAATTTGAGGTTTCCGATATGGTTGTGAATAACTTTGACAGTTTTCATGCTATGACAGTCATTTATGCATCATTTTAAAGCATTACAGTTGCACTTTGTTTTTGTGTATAATTTGTGGCATAATGAATTTTTACAAAAATTGGATAGATCGGTATATTTATTGGTACAGGTTTAAAAATGCGGTAATTTAAGGCCCCGATATGGTTGCAAATAACTTTTATAGTTTTCATGTTATAACAGTCGTTTATACATCTTTTTATTGCATTTAGTTGCCATTTGTTTTGGTATATAATTTATTGCATAATGTATTTTTAGAAGATGGCCAATTGGATAGATCGATAGAATTATTTTCCAAGGTTTAAAAAGGCGGTAATTTGAGGTTCCAATATGGTTGTGAATTACTTTGACAGTTTTCATGCTATGACAGTCATTTATGCATCAGTTTAGAGCATTATGATTGCACTTTAATTTGGTATATCATTTGTGGCATAATGTGTTCGTCTAAAAAATGGTCAATTTGAATGGATCGGTAGAATTATTGTTCTATGTTTAAAAACGCGGTAATTTGAGGTTCCGATATGGTTGCAAATAACTTTGACAGTTTTCATGCTAGGGCATTAGTTTACGCATCATTTTAAAGCATTACAGTTGCACTTTATTTTGGTGTATAATTTGTGGCATAATGAATTTTTACAAAAATTGGATAGATCGGTATATTTATTGGTACAGGTTTAAAAATGCGGTAATTTAAGGCTCCGATATGGTTGCAAATAACTTTTATAGTTTTCATGTTATAACAGTCGTTTATATATCTTTTATTGCATTATAGTTGCCATTTGCTTTGGTATATACTTTATTCCATAATATATTTTTGGAAAATGGCCAATTGGATAGATCGGTAGAATTATTTTCACAGCTTTAAAAACGCGGTAGTTTGAGGTTCCGATATGGCTGCAAATAACATTGACAGTTTTCACGCTATGACAGTCATTTATGCATCATTTTAAAGCATTATGATTGCACTTTAATATGGTATATCATTTGTAGCATAATGTGTATTTTTACAAATTGGTCAATTTGATAGATCGGTAGAATTATTGTTCTATGTTTAATAAACGCAGTAATCTGAGGTTCCTGATATGGTTGCAATTAACTTTGGCAGTTTTCGTGCTAGGACAGTCGTTTATGCACCATTTTAAAGCATTAAAATTGCCATTTGTTTTGGTATATAATTTATTGCATAATGTATTTTTAGAAAATGGCCAATTGGATAGATCGGTAGAATTATTTCCCAGGTTTAAAAAGGCGGGTAATTTGAGGTTCCGATATGGTGTGAATAACTTTGACAGTTTTCATGCTATGACAGTCATTTATGCATCATTTTAAAGCATTACAGTTGCACTTGTTTTTGTGTATAATTTGTGGCATAATGAATTTTACAAAAGTTGGATAGATCGGTATATTTATTGGTACAGGTTTAAAAATGCGGTAATTCAAGGCTCCGATATGGTTGCAAATAACATTGACAGTTTTTCATGCTACGACAGTCATTTATGCATCATTTTAAAGCATTATGATTGCACTTTAATATGGTGTATAATTTGTAGCATAATGTGTGTTTTACAAATTGGTCAATTTGATAGATCGGTAGAATTATTGTTCTATGTTTAATAAAAGCAGTAATCTGAGGTTCCGATATGGTTGCAATTAACTTGGCAGTTTTCGTGCTAGGACAGTCGTTATGCACCATTTTAAAGCATTAAAATTGCCATTTGTTTTGGTATATAATTTATTGCATAATGTATTTTAGAAAATGGCCAATTGGATAGATCGGTAGAATTATTTTCCCAGGTTTAAAAAGGCGGTAATTTGAGGTTCCGATATGGTTGTGAATAACTTTGACAGTTTTCATGCTATGACAGTCATTTATGCATCAGTTTAGAGCATTATGATTGCACTTTAATTTGGTATATCATTTGTGGCATAAGGTGTTCGTCTAAAAAATGGTCAATTTGATGGATCGGTAGAATTATTGTTCTATGTTTAAAAACGCTGTAATTTGAGGTTCCGATATGGTTGCAAATAACATTGACAGTTTTCATGCTAGGACAGTAGTTTATGCATCATTTTAAAGCATTACAGTTGCACTTTATTTGGTGTATAATTTGTAGGCATAATGAATTTTTACTAAAATTGGGATAGATCGGTATAATTATTGGTACTATGTTTAAAAATGCGGTAATTGAAGGCTCCGATATGGTTGCAAATAACTTTGATAGTTTTCAGTGTTAGGAACAGTCGTTTATATATCATTTTATTAGCATTAAACTATTGCCATTTGTTTGGTATATAACTTTATTCCATAATGTATTTTGGAAAATGGCCAATTGGATAGATCGGTAGAATTATTTTCACAGCTTTAAAAACGCGGTAGTTTGAGGTTCCGATATGGTGCTGCAAATAACATTGACAGTTGTCACGCTATGACAGTCATTTATGCATCATTTTAAAGCATTATAGTTGCACTTTAATATGTGTATAATTTGTAGCATAAGTGTATTTTTACAAATGGTCAATTTGATAGATCGGTAGAATTATTGGTACTATGTTTAATAAAGCGGTAATTGAGGTCCCGATATGGTTGCAATAACTTTGGCAGTTTTCATGTTAGGACAGTCGTTTATACATCATTTTAATTGCATTTAAAGTTGCCATTTGTTTTGGTATATAATTATTGCATAATGTATTTTTAGAAGATGGCCAATTGGATAGATCGATAGAATTATTTTCCCAGGTTTAAAAAGGCGGTAATTTGAGGTTCCGATATGGTTGTGAATACTTTGACAGTTTTCATGCTATGACAGTCATTTATGCATCATTTTAAAGCATTATGATTGCACTTTAATTTGGTATATCATTTGTGGCATAATGTGTTCGTCTAAAAAATGGTCAATTTGAAGGATCGGTAGAATTATTGTTCTATGTTTAAAAACGCGGTAATTTGAGGTTCCGATATGGTTGCAAATAACTTTGACAGTTTTCATGCTAGGGCAATAGTTTATGCATCATTTTAAAGCATTACAGTTGCACTTTATTTTGGTGTATAATTTGTGGCATAATGAATTTTTACAAAAAGTTGGATAGATCGGTATATTTATTGGTACAGGTTTAAAAATGCGGTAATTCAAGGCTCCGATATGGTTGCAAATAACTTTTATAGTTTTCATGTTATAACAGTCGTTTATATATCTTTTTATTGCATTATAGTTGCCATTTGTTTGGTATATAATTTATTGCATAATATATTTTTAGGAAAATGGCCAATTGGATAGATCGGTAGAATTATTTTCACAGCTTTAAAAAGGCGGTAGTTTGAGGTTCCGATATGGTTGCAAATAACATTGACAGTTTTCATGCTATGACAGTCATTTATGCTTCATTTTAAAGCATTATGATTGCACTTTAATATGGTATATAATTTGTAGCATAATGTGTGTTTTTACTAATTGGTGAATTTGATAGATCGGTAGAATTATTGTTCTATGTTTAATAAACGCGGTAATCTGAGGTTCCGATATGGCTGCAATTAACTTTGGCAGTTTTCGTGCTAGGACAGTCGTTTATGCACCATTTTAAAGCATTAAAATTGCCATTTGCTTTGGTATATAATTTATTGCATAATGTATTTTTGGAAAACGGCCAATTGGATAAATCGGTAGAATTATTTTCCCAGGTTTAAAAACGCGGTAATTTGAGGTTCCGATATGGTTGTGAATAACTTTGACAGTTTTCATGCTATGACAGTCATTTATGCATCATTTTAAAGCATTACAGTTGCACTTTGTTTTTGTGTATAATTTGTGGCATAATGAATTTTTACAAAAATTGGATAGATCGGTATATTTATTGGTACAGGTTTAAAAATGCGGTAATTTAAGGCCCCGATATGGTTGCAAATAACTTTTATAGTTTTCATGTTATAACAGTCGTTTATACATCTTTTTATTGCATTTTAGTTGCCATTTGTTTTGGTATACAATCTATTGCATAATGTATTTTTAGAAGATGGCCAATTGGATAGATCGATAGAATTATTTTCCCAGGTTTAAAAAGGCGGTAATTTGAGGTTCCGATATGGTTGTGAATTACTTTGACAGTTTTCATGCTATGACAGTCATTTATGCATCAGTTTAGAGCATTATGATTGCACTTTAATTTGGTATATCATTTGTGGCATAATGTGTTCGTCTAAAAAATGGTCAATTTGATGGATCGGTAGAATTATTGTTCTATGTTTAAAAACGCGGTAATTTGAGGTTCCGATATGGTTGCAAATAACTTTGACAGTTTTCATGCTAGGGCATTAGTTTACGCATCATTTTAAAGCATTACAGTTGCACTTTATTTTGGTGTATAATTTGTGGCATAATGAATTTTTACAAAAATTGGATAGATCGGTATATTTATTGGTACAGGTTCAAAAATGCGGTAATTTAAGGCTCCGATATGGTTGCAAATACCTTTTATAGTTTTCATGTTATAACAGTCGTTTATATATCTTTTTATTGCATTATAGTTGCCATTTGCTTTGGTATATAACTTATTCCATAATGTATTTTTGGAAAATGGCCAATTGGATAGATCGGTAGAATTATTTTCACAGCTTTAAAAACGCGGTAGTTTGAGGTTCCGATATGGCTGCAAATAACATTGACAGTTTTCACGCTATGACAGTCATTTATGCATCATTTTAAAGCATTATGATTGCACTTTAATATGGTATATCATTTGTAGCATAATGTGTATTTTTACAAATTGGTCAATTTGATAGATCGGTAGAATTATTGTTCTATGTTTAATAAACGCAGTAATCTGAGGTTCCGATATGGTTGCAATTAACTTTGGCAGTTTTCGTGCTAGGACAGTCGTTTATGCACCATTTTAAAGCATTAAAATTGCCATTTGTTTTGGTATATAATTTATTGCATAATGTATTTTAGAAAATGGCCAATTGGATAGATCGGTAGAATTATTTTCCCAGGTTTAAAAAGGCGGTAATTTGAGGTTCCGATATGGTTGTGAATAACTTTGACAGTTTTCATGCTATGACAGTCATTTATGCATCATTTTAAAGCATTATGATTGCACTTTAATTTGGTATATCATTTGTGGCACAATGTGTTCGTCTAAAAAATGGTCAATTTGAAGGATCGGTAGAATTATTGTTCTATGTTTAAAAACGCGGTAATTTGAGGTTCCGATATGGTTGCAAATAACTTTGACAGTTTTCATGCTAGGGCAATAGTTTATGCATCATTTTAAAGCATTACAGTTGCACTTTATTTTGGTGTATAATTTGTGGCATAATGAATTTTACAAAAATTGGATAGATCGGTATATTTATTGGTACAGGTTTAAAAATGCGGTAATTTAAGGCTCCGATATGGTTGCAAATAACTTTTATAGTTTTCATGTTATAACAGTCGTTTATATATCTTTTTATTGCATTTAGTTGCCATTTGCTTTTGGTATATAACTTATTGCCATAATGTATTTTTAGAAAGATGGCCAATTGGATAGATCGATAGAATTATTTCCCAGGTTTAAAAAAGGCGGTAGTTTGAGGTTCCTGATATGGCTACAAATAACATTGACAGTTTTCACGCTATAACAGTCATTTATGCATCATTTTAAAGCATTATGATTGCACTTTAATTTGGTATATCATTTGTGGCACAATGTGTTCGTCTAAAAATGGTCAATTTCAAGGATCGGTAGAATTATTGTTCTATGTTTAAAAACGCGGTAATTTGAGGTTCCGATATGGTTGCAAATAACTTTGACAGTTTTCATGCTAGGGCAATAGTTTATGCATCATTTTAAAGCATTACAGTTGCACTTTATTGTATAATTTGTGGCATAATGAATTTTTACAAAAGTTGGATAGATCGGTATATTTATTGGTACAGGTTTAAAAATGCGGTAATTCAAGGCTCCGATATGGTTGCAAATAACTTTGACAGTTTTCATGCTAGGGAAATAATTTATGCATCATTTTAAAGCATTACAGTTGCACTTTATTTTGGTGTATAATTTGTGGCATAATGAATTTTTTCAAAAGTTGGATAGATCGGTATATTTATTGGTACGGGTTTAAAAATGCAGTAATTCAAGGCTCCGATATGGTTGCAAATACATTGACAGTTTTCATGCTACGACAGTCATTTATGCATCATTTTAAAGCATTATGATTGCATTTTAATATGGTGTATAATTTGTAGCATAATGTGTGTTTTTACAAATTGGTCAATTTGATAGATCGGTAGAATTATTGTTCTATGTTAATAAAAGCAGTAATCTGAGGTTCCGATATGGTTGCAATTAACTTTGGCAGTTTTCGTGCTAGACAGTCGTTTATGCACCATTTTAAAGCATTAAAATTGCCATTTGTTTTGGTATATAATTTATTGCATAATGTATTTTAGAAAATGGCCAATTGGATAGATCGGTAGAATTATTTTCCCAGGTTTAAAAAGGCGGTAATTTGAGGTTCCGATATGGTTGTGAATAACTTTGACAGTTTTCATGCTATGACAGTCATTTATGCATCATTTTAAAGCATTATGATTGCACTTTAATTTGGTATATCATTTGTGGCACAATGTGTTCGTCTAAAAAATGGTCAATTTGAAGGATCGGTAGAATTATTGTTCTATGTTTAAAAACGCGGTAATTTGAGGTTCCGATATGGTTGCAAATAACTTTGACAGTTTTCATGCTAGGGCAATAGTTTATGCATCATTTTAAAGCATTACAGTTGCACTTTATTTGGTGTATAATTTGTGGCATAATGAATTTTTACAAAAAGTTGGATAGATCGGTATATTTATTGGTACAGGTTTAAAAATGCGGTAATTCAAGGCTCCGATATGGTTGCAAATAACTTTTATAGTTTTCATGTTATAACAGTCGTTTATATATCTTTTTATTGCATTATAGTTGCCATTTGCTTTGGTATATAACTTATTGCCATAATATATTTTTAGGAAAATGGCCAATTGGATAGATCGGTAGAATTATTTTCACAGCTTTAAAAACGGCGGTAAGTTTGAGGTTCCGATATGGCTTGCAAATAACATTGACAGTTTTCATGCTATGACAGTCATTTATGCATCATTTTAAAGCATTATGATTGCACTTTAATATGGTATATAATTTGTAGCATAATGTGTGTTTTTACAAATTGGTCAATTTGATAGATCGGTAGAATTATTGTTCTATGTTTAATAAAAGCAGTAATCTGAGGTTCCGATATGGTTGCAATTAACTTTGGCAGTTTTCGTGCTAGGACAGTCGTTTATGCACCATTTTAAAGCATTAAAATTGCCATTTGTTTTGGTATATAATTTATTGCATAATGTATTTTTAGAAAATGGCCAATTGGATAGATCGGTAGAATTATTTTCCCAGGTTTAAAAAGGCGGTAATTTGAGGTTCCGATATGGTTGTGAATAACTTTGACAGTTTTCATGCTATGACAGTCATTTATGCATCATTTTAAAGCATTATGATTGCACTTTAATTTGGTATATCATTTGTGGCACAATGTGTTCGTCTAAAAAATGGTCAATTTGAAGGATCGGTAGAATTATTGTTCTATGTTTAAAAACGCGGTAATTTGAGGTTCCGATATGGTTGCAAATAACTTTGACAGTTTTCATGCTAGGGCAATAGTTTATGCATCATTTTAAAGCATTACAGTTGCACTTTATTTTGGTGTATAATTTGTGGCATAATGAATTTTTACAAAAGTTGGATAGATCGGTATATTTATTGGTACAGGTTTAAAAATGCGGTAATTCAAGGCTCCGATATGGTTGCAAATAACTTTTATAGTTTTCATGTTATAACAGTCGTTTATATATCTTTTTATTGCATTATAGTTGCCATTTGTTTGTATATAATTTATTGCATAATGTATTTTTAGAAGATGGCCAATTGATAATCGATAGAATTATTTTCCCAGGTTTAAAAAGGCGGTAAGTTTGAGGTTCCGATATGGCTTAGCAAATAACATTGGACAGTTTTCACGCTATGACAGGTCATTTATGCATTCATTTAAAGCATTATGATTGAACTTTAATATGGTATATAATTTGTAGGCATAATGTGTGTTTTACTAATTAGGTGAATTTTGATAGGAATCGGTAGAATTATTGTTCTATGTTTAATAAACGCGGTAATTGAGGTTCCGATATGGCTTGCAAATTAACTTTGGACACGTTTTCGTAGCTAGGACAGTAGTTTATAGCATCATTGTTAAAGCATTAAAGTTGCACATTGATTTGGTAGTTATAATTTAGGTGGCATAATGAATTTTTTGGAAAACGGCAATTGGATAGATCGGTAGAATTATTGTACAGGGTTTAAAACTGCCGGTAATTCGAAGGCTCCGATATGGTTGTAAATATCATTGACAGTTTGCATGCTACGACAGTCATTTATGCATCATTTTAAAGCATTACAGTTGCACTTTGTTTTGTGTATAATTTGTGGCATAATGAATTTTTACAAAAATTGGATAGATCGGTATATTTATTGGTACAGGTTTAAAAATGCGGTAATTTAAGGCCCCGATATGGTTGCAAATAACTTTTATAGTTTTCATGTTATAACAGTCGTTTATACATCTTTTTATTGCATTTTAGTTGCCATTTGTTTTGGTATACAATCTATTGCATAATGTATTTTTAGAAGATGGCCAATTGGATAGATCGATAGAATTATTTTCCCAGGTTTAAAAAGGCGGTAATTTGAGGTTCCGATATGGTTGTGAATTACTTTGACAGTTTTCATGCTATGACAGTCATTTATGCATCAGTTTAGAGCATTATGATTGCACTTTAATTTGGTATATCATTTGTGGCATAATGTGTTCGTCTAAAAAATGGTCAATTTGATGGATCGGTAGAATTATTGTTCTATGTTTAAAAACGCGGTAATTTGAGGTTCCGATATGGTTGCAAATAACTTTGACAGTTTTCATGCTAGGGCAATAGTTTATGCATCATTTTAAAGCATTACAGTTGCACTTTATTTTGGTGTATAATTTGTGGCATAATGAATTTTTACAAAAGTTGGATAGATCGGTATATTTATTGGTACAGGTTCAAAAATGCGGTAATTTAAGGCTCCGATATGGTTGCAAATAACTTTTATAGTTTTCATGTTATAACAGTCGTTTATATATCTTTTTATTGCATTATAGTTGCCATTTGCTTTGGTATATAACTTATTCCATAATGTATTTTTGGAAAATGGCCAATTGGATAGATCGGTAGAATTATTTTCACAGCTTTAAAAACGGCGGTAAGTTTGAGGTTCCGATATGGCTGCAAATAACATTGACAGTTTTCACTGCTATGACAGTCATTTATGCATCATTTTAAAGCATTATGATTGCACTTTAATATGGTATATCATTTGTAGCATAATGTGTATTTTTACAAATTGGTCAATTTGATAGATCGGTAGAATTATTGTTCTATGTTTAATAAAAGCAGTAATCTGAGGTTCCGATATGGTTGCAATTAACTTTGGCAGTTTTCGTGCTAGGACAGTCGTTTATGCACCATTTTAAAGCATTAAAATTGCCATTTGTTTTGGTATATAATTTATTGCATAATGTATTTTAGAAAATGGCCAATTGGATAGATCGGTAGAATTATTTTCCCAGGTTTAAAAAGGCGGTAATTTGAGGTTCCGATATGGTTGTGAATAACTTTGACAGTTTTCATGCTATGACAGTCATTTATGCATCATTTTAAAGCATTATGATTGCACTTTAATTTGGTATATCATTTGTGGCACAATGTGTTCGTCTAAAAAATGGTCAATTTGAAGGATCGGTAGAATTATTGTTCTATGTTTAAAAACGCGGTAATTTGAGGTTCCGATATGGTTGCAAATAACTTTGACAGTTTTCATGCTAGGGCAATAGTTTATGCATCATTTTAAAGCATTACAGTTGCACTTTATTTTGGTGTATAATTTGTGGCATAATGAATTTTTACAAAAGTTGGATAGATCGGTATATTTATTGGTACAGGTTAAAAATGCGGTAATTCAAGGCTCCGATATGGTTGCAAATAACTTTTATAGTTTTCATGTTATAACAGTCGTTTATATATCTTTTTATTGCATTATAGTTGCCATTTGTTTTGGTATATAATTTATTGCATAATATATTTTTAGAAAATGGCCAATTGGATAGATCGGTAGAATTATTTTCACAGCTTTAAAAAGGCGGTAATTTGAGGTTCCGATATGGTTGCAAATAACATTGACAGTTTTCATGCTATGACAGTCATTTATGCTTCATTTTAAAGCATTATGATTGCACTTTAATATGGTATATAATTTGTAGCATAATGTGTGTTTTTACTAATTGGTGAATTTGATAGATCGGTAGAATTATTGTTCTATGTTTAATAAACGCGGTAATCTGAGGTTCCGATATGGCTGCAATTAACTTTGGCAGTTTTCGTGCTAGGACAGTCGTTTATGCACCATTTTAAAGCATTAAAATTGCCATTTGCTTTGGTATATAATTTATTGCATAATGTATTTTTGGAAAACGGCCAATTGGATAAATCGGTAGAATTATTTTCCCAGGTTTAAAAACGCGGTAATTTGAGGTTCCGATATGGTTGTGAATAACTTTGACAGTTTTCATGCTATGACAGTCATTTATGCATCATTTTAAAGCATTACAGTTGCACTTTGTTTTTGTGTATAATTTGTGGCATAATGAATTTTTACAAAAATTGGATAGATCGGTATATTTATTGGTACAGGTTTAAAAATGCGGTAATTTAAGGCCCCGATATGGTTGCAAATAACTTTTATAGTTTTCATGTTATAACAGTCGTTTATACATCTTTTTATTGCATTTTAGTTGCCATTTGTTTTGGTATACAATCTATTGCATAATGTATTTTTAGAAGATGGCCAATTGGATAGATCGATAGAATTATTTCCCAGGTTTAAAAAGGCGGTAATTTGAGGTTCCGATATGGTTGTGAATTACTTTGACAGTTTTCATGCTATGACAGTCATTTATGCATCATTTTAAAGCATTATGATTGCACTTTAATTTGGTATATCATTTGTGGACATAATGTGTTCGTCTAAAAAATGGTCAATTTGATAGATCGGTAGAATTATTGTTCTATGTTTAATATAAACGCGGTAATCTGAAGGTTCCGATATGCTGCAATTAAATTTGGCATTTTTCGTGCGTAGACAGTCGTTCAGCACCATTTTAATGCATTAAAATTGCCATTTGTTTGGTATATAATTCATTACATAATGTAATTTTTAGAGATGCCATTGGATTAGATCGATAGAATTATTTTCCCAAGGTTTAAAGGCGGTAATTTTGAGGTTCCGTTATGGTTGTGAATTACTTTGACAGTTTTCATGCTATGGACAGTCCATTTATTGCATCATTTTAAAGCATTATTATTGCACTTTAAATAGGTATATATTTGTAGCATAATTGTGTGTTTTTTTTTACAAATTGGTCAATGTTGATAGATCGGTAGAATTTATTGTCTATGTTTAATAAAGCAGTAATCTATGTTCCGATATGGTTGCAATTAACTTGGCAGTTTTCGTGCTAGGACAGGTCCGTTTTATGCACCATTTTAAAGGCATTAAATTGCCATTTGTTTTGGTATATAATTTATTGCATAATGTATTTTTAGAAAACGGCCAATTGGATAAATCGGTAGAATTATTTTCCCAGGTTTAAAAATGCGGTAATTTGAGGTTCCGATATGGTTGTGAATAATTTTGACAGTTTTCATGCTATGACAGTCATTTATTGCATCATTTTAGAGCATTATGATTGCACTTTAATTTGGTATATCATTTGTGGCATAATGTGTTCGTCTAAAAAATGGTCAATTTGATGGATCGGTAGAATTATTGTTCTATGTTTAAAAACGCGGTAATTTGAGTTCCGATATGGTGTGAATTACTTTTGTAGTTTTCATGTTATAACAGTAAACGTCGTTTATATATCTTTTTATTGCATTATAGTTGCCATTTGCTTTGGTATATAATTTATTCCATAATATATTTTGGAAATGGCCAATTGGATTCGGTTGAATTATTTTCACACGCTTTAAAAATGCGGTAGTTTGAGGTTCCGATATGGCTGCAAATAACATTGACAGTTTTCACGCTATGACAGTCATTATGCATCAGATTAAAGCATTACAGTTGCACTTTGGTTTTGTGTATAATTTGTAGCATAATGTGTATTTTTACTAATTGGTCAATTTGATAGATCGGTAGAATTATTGTTCTATGTTTAATAAACGCAGTAATCTGAGGTTCCGATATGGTTGCAATTAACTTTGGCAGTTTTCGTGCTAGGACAGTCGTTTGTGCACCATTTTAAAGCATTAAAATTGCCATTTGTTTTGGTATATAATTTATTGCATAATGTATTTTTAGAAAACGGCCAATTGGATAAATCGGTAGAATTATTTTCCCAGGTTTAAAAACGCGGTAATTTGAGGTTCCGATATGGTTGTGAATAACTTTGACAGTTTTCATGCTATGACAGTCATTTATGCATCATTTTAAAGCATTACAGTTGCACTTTGTTTTGGTGTATAATTTGTGGCATAATGAATTTTTACAAAAATTGGATAGGTCGGTATATTTATTGGTACAGGTTCAAAAATGCGGTAATTTAAGGCTCCGATATGGTTGCAAATAACTTTTATAGTTTTCATGTTATAACAGTCGTTTATATATCTTTTTATTGCATTATAGTTGCCATTTGCTTTGGTATATAATTTATTCCATAATATATTTTTGGAAAATGGCCAATTGGATAGATCGGTAGAATTATTTTCACAGCTTTAAAAACGCGGTAGTTTGAGGTTCCGATATGGCTGCAAATAACATTGACAGTTTTCACGCTATGACAGTCATTATGCATCAGATTAAAGCATTACAGTTGCACTTTAGGTTTGTGTATAATTTGTAGCATAATGTGTATTTTTACTAATTGGTCAATTTGATAGATCGGTAGAATTATTGTTCTATGTTTAATAACGCAGTAATCTGAGGTTCCGATATGGTTGCAATTAACTTTGGCAGTTTTCGTGATAGGACAGTCGTTTATGCACCATTTTAAAGCATTAAAATTGCCATTTGTTTTGGTATATGATTTATTGCATAATGTATTTTTAGAAAATGGCCAATTGGATAGATCGGTAGAATTATTTTCCCAGGTTTAAAAGGCGGTAATTTGAGGTTCCGATACGACAGTCATTTATGCATCATTTTAAAGCATTATGATTGCACTTTATTTTGGTGTATAATTTGTGGCATAATGAATTTTTACAAAAGTTGGATAGATCGGTATATTTATTGGTACAGGTTTAAAAATGCGGTAATTCAAGGCTCCGATATGGTTGCAAATAACTTTTATAGTTTTCATGTTATAACTGTCGTTTATATATCTTTTTATTGCATTTTAGTTGCCATTTGTTTTGGTATATAATTTATTGCATAATATATTTTTAGAAAATTGCCAATTGGATAGATCGGTAGAATTATTTTCACAGCTTTAAAAAGGCGGTAATTTGAGGTTCCGATATGGTTGCAAATAACATTGACAGTTTTCATGCTATGACAGTCATTTATGCTTCATTTTAAAGCATTATGATTGCACTTTAATATGGTATATAATTTGTAGCATAATGTGTGTTTTTACTAATTGGTGAATTTGATAGATCGGTAGAATTATTGTTCTATGTTTAATAAACGCGGTAATCTGAGGTTCCGATATGGCTGCAATTAACTTTGGCAGTTTTCGTGCTAGGACAGTCGTTTATGCACCATTTTAAAGCATTAAATTGCCATTTGTTTTGGTATATAATTTATTGCATAATGTATTTTTAGAAAACGGCCAATTGGATAAATCGGTAGAATTATTTTCCCAGGTTTAAAAATGCGGTAATTTGAGGTTCCGATATGGTTGTGAATAATTTTGACAGTTTTCATGCTATGACAGTCATTTATGCATCATTTTAAAGCATTACAGTTGCACTTTGTTTAAAAATGCGGTAATTTAAGGCCCCGATATGGTCGCAAATAACTTTTATAGTTTTCATATTATAACAGTCGTTTATACATCTTTTTATTGCATTTTAGTTGCCATTTGTTTTGGTATATAATTTGTTGCATAATGTATTTTTAGAAGATGGCCAATTGGATAGATCGATAGAATTATTTTCCCAGGTTTAAAAAGGCGGTAATTTGAGGTTCCGATAGGGTTGTGAATTACTTTGACAGTTTTCATGCTATGACAGTCATTTATGCATCAGTTTAGAGCATTATGATTGCACTTTAATTGGTATATCATTTGTGGCATAATGTGTTCGTCTAAAAAATGGTCAATTTGATGGATCGGTAGAATTATTGTTCTATGTTTAAAACGCGGTAATTTGAGGTTCCGATATGGTTGCAAATAACTTTGACAGTTTTCATGCTAGGGCATTAGTTTACGCATCATTTTAAAGCATTACAGTTGCACTTTATTTTGGTGTATAATTTGTGGCATAATGAATTTTTACAAAAATTGGATAGATCGGTATATTTATTGGTACAGGTTCAAAAATGCGGTAATTTAAGGCTCCGATATGGTTGCAAATAACTTTTATAGTTTTCATGTTATAACAGTCGTTTATATAATCTTTTTATTGCATTATAGTTGCCATTTGCTTTGGTATATAATTTATTCCATAATATATTTTTGGAAAATGGCCAATTGGATAGATCGGTAGAATTATTTTCACAGCTTTAAAAACGCGGTAGTTTGAGGTTCCGATATGGCTGCAAATAACATTGACAGTTTTCATGCTATGACAGTCATTTATGCATCAGTTTAAAGCATTACAGTTACACTTTGTATTTGTGTATAATTTGTAGCATAATGTGTATTTTTACAAATTGGTCAATTTGATAGATCGGTAGAATTATTGTTCTATGTTTAATAAACGCAGTAATCTGAGGTTCCGATATGGTTGCAATTAACTTTGGCAGTTTTCGTGCTAGGACAGTCGTTTATGCATCATTTTAAAGCATTAAAATTGCCATTTGTTTTGGTATATAATTTATTGCATAATGTATTTTTAGAAAATGGCCAATTGGATAGATCGGTAGAATTATTTTCCCAGGTTTAAAAAGGCGGTAATTTGAGGTTCCGATATGGCTGTGAAAAACTTTGACAGTTTTCATGCTATGACAGTCATTTATGCATCATTTTAAAGCATTACAGTTGCACTTTGTTTTGTGTATAATTTGTGGCATAATGAATTTTTACAAAAGTTGGATAGATCGGTATATTTATTGGTACAGGTTCAAAAATGCGGTAATTCAAGGCTCCGATATGGTTGCAAATAACTTTTATAGTTTTCATGTTATAACAGTCGTTTATATATCTTTTATTGCATTATAGTTGCCATTTGTTTTGGTATATAATTTATTGCATAATATGTTTTTAGAAAATTGCCAATTGGATAGATCGGTAGAATTACTTTCAGAGCTTTAAAAAGTCGGTAATTTGAGGTTCCGATATGGTTGTGAATTACTTTGACAGTTTTCATGCTATGACAGTCATTTATGCATCAGTTTAGAGCATTATGAGTGCACTTTAATTTGGTATATCATTTGTGGCATAATGTGTTCGTCTAAAAAATGGTCAATTTGATGGATCGGTAGAATTATTGTTCTATGTTTTAAAAACGCGGTAATTTGAGGTTCCGATATGGTTGTGAATTACTTTTTGTAGTTTTCATGTTAAACAGTCGTTTATATATCTTTTTATTGCATTATAGTTGCCATTTGCTTTGGTATATAATTTATTCCATAATATATTTTTGGAAAATGGCCAATTGGATAGATCGGTAGAATTATTTTCACAGCTTTAAAAATGCGGTAGTTTGAGGTTCCGATATGGCTGCAAATAACATTGACAGTTTTCACGCTATGACAGTCATTTATACATCATTTTAAAGCATTATGATTGCACTTTAATATGGTATATCATTTGTAGCATAATGTGTATTTTACAAATTGGTCAATTTGATAGATCGGTAGAATTATTGTTCTATGTTTAATAAACGCGGGTAATCTGAGGTTCCGATATGGTTGCAATTAACTTTGGCAGTTTTCGTGCTAGGACAGTCGTTTATGCACCATTTTAAAGCATTAAAATTGCCATTTGTTTTGGTATATAATTTATTGCATAATGTATTTTAAGAAAATGGCCAATTGGATAGATCGGTAGAATTATTTTCCCAGGTTTAAAAAGGCGGTAATTTGAGGTTCCGATATGGTTGTGAATAACTTTGACAGTTTTCATGCTATGACAGTCATTTATGTAATCAGTTTAGAGCATTATGATTGCACTTTAATTTGGCATATCATTTGTGGCATAATGCGCTCGTCTAAAAAATAGTCAATTTGATGGATCGGTAGAATTATTGTTCTATGTTTAAAAACGCGGTAATTTGAGGTTCCGATATGGTTGCAAATAACTTTGACAGTTTTCATGCTAGGGCAATAGTTTATGCATCATTTTAAAGCATTACAGTTGCACTTATTTTGGTGTATAATTTGTGACATAATGAATTTTACAAAAGTGGATAGATCGGTATATTTATTGGTACAGGTTTAAAAATGCGGTAATTCAAGGCTCCGATATGGTTGCAAATAACTTTTATAGTTTTCATGTTATAACAGTCGTTTATATATCTTTTTATTGCATTATAGTTGCCATTGTTTTGGTATATAATTATTGCAAAATATATTTTTAGAAAATTGCCAATTGGATAGATCGGTAGAATTATTTTCCCAGGTTTAAAAAGGCGGTAATTTGAGGTTCCGATATGGTTGCAAATAACATTGACAGTTTTCATGCTATGACAGTCATTTATGCTTCATTTTAAAGCATTATGATTGCACTTTAATATGGTATATAATTTGTAGCATAATCTGTGTTTTTACTAATTGGTGAATTTGATAGATCGGTAGAATTATTGTTCTATGTTTATTAAACGCGGTAATCTGAGGTTCCAAAATGGCTGCAATTAACTTTGGCAGTTTCGTGCTAGGACAGTCGTTTATGCACCATTTTAAAGCATTAAAATTGCCATTTGTTTTGGTATATAATTTATTGCATAATGTATTTTTAGAAAACGGCCAATTGGATAATCGGTAGAATTATTTTCCCAGGTTTAAAAAGCGGTAATTTGAGGTTCCGTTATGGTTGTGAATACTTTGACAGTTTTCATGCTATGACAGTCATTATGCATCATTTTAAAGCATTACAGTTGCACTTTATGATAATTTGTGGCATATGCATCATTTAAAGCATTATGATTGCACTTTAATTTGGTATATCATTTGTGGCACAATGTGTTCGTCTAAAAAATGGTCAATTTGAAGGATCGGTAGAATTATTGTTCTATGTTTAAAACGCGGTAATTTGAGGTTCCGATATGGTTGCAAATAACTTTGACAGTTTTCATGCTAGGGCAATAGTTTATGCATCATTTTAAAGCATTACAGTTGCACTTTATTTTGGTGTATAATTTGTGGCATAATGAATTTTTACAAAAGTTGGATAGATCGGTATATTTATTGGTACAGGTTTAAAAATGCGGTAATTCAAGGCTCCGATATGGTTGCAAATAACTTTTTATAGTTTTCATGTTATAACAGTCGTTTATATATCTTTTTATTGCATTATAGTTGCCATTTGTTTGGGTATATAATTTATTGCATAATATAATTTTTAGAAAATGGCCAATTGGATAGATCGGTAGAATTATTGTTCATGTTTAAAAAGGCGGTAATTTGAGGTTCCGATATGGTTGCAAATAACATTGACAGTTTTCAATGCTATGACAGTACATTTATGCATCATTTTTAAAGCATTATGATTGCAACTTTAATATGGTATATATACTTGTAGCATAATGTTTGTTTTTACAAATTGGTCAATAGATAGATCGGTAGAATTATTTTTCTATGTTAATAAACGCGGTAATCTGAGGTTCCGATATGGCTGCAATTAACTTGGCAGTTTTCGTGCTAGGACAGTCGTTTATTTTAAAGCATTAAAATTGCCATTTGTTTTGGTATTAATTTATTGCATAATGTATTTTTAGAAAACGGCCCAATTGGATAAATCGGTAGAATTATTTTCCCAGGTTTAAAAACGCGGTAATTTGTGGTTCCGATATGGTTGTGAAAACTTTGACAGTTTTTCATGCTATGACAGTCATTTATGCATCATTTTAAAAGACGTACAGTTGGCACTTTGTTTTGTGTATAATTTGTGGCATAATGAATTTTTACAAAATTGGATAGATCGGTATATTTATGGTACAGGTTTAAAAATGCGGTAATTTAAGGCCCCGATATAGGTTGCAAATAACTTTATAGTTTTCATGTTATAACAGTCGTTTATACATCTTTTTATTGCATTTTAGTTGCCATTTGTTTTGGGGTATATAATTTATTGCGTAATGTATTTTTAGAAGATGGCCAATTGGATAGATCGATAGAATTATTTTCCCAGGTTTAAAAAGGCGGGGTAATTTGAGGGTTCCGATATGGGTTGTGAATTACTTGACAGTTTTCATGCTATGACAGTCATTTATGCATCAGTTTAGAGCATTATGATTGCACTTTAATTTGGTATATCATTTGTGGCATAATGTGTTCGTCTAAAAAATGGTCAATTTGATGGATCGGTAGAATTATGTTCTCTGTTTAAAAACGCGGTAATTTGAGGTTCCGATATGGTTGCAAATAACTTTGACAGTTTTCATGCTAGGGCATTAGTTTACGCATCATTTTAAAGCATTCAGTTGCACTTATTTTGGTGTATAATTGGGGCATAATGAATTTTTCCAAAAGTTGGATAGATCGGTTATCTTTATTGGTACAGGTTTAAAATGCGGTAATTCAAGGCTCCGATATGGTTGCAAATAACTTTTATAGTTTTCATGTTATAACAGTCGTTTATATTCTTTTTATTGCATTATAGTTGCCATTTGCTTTGGTATATAATTATTCATAATATATTTTTGAAATGCCAATTGGATAGATCGGTAGAATTATTTTCACAGCTTTAAAAAGGCGGTTTTCATGCTATACAGTCATTTATGCATCATTTTAAAGCATTATGATTGCACTTTAATATGGTATATCATTTGTAGCATAATGTGTGTTTTTACAAATTGGTCAATTTGATAGATCGGTAGAATTATTGTTCTATGTTTAATAAACAGTAATCTGAGGTTCCGATATGGTTGCAATTAACTTTGGCAGTTTTCGTGCTAGGACAGTCGTTTATGCACCATTTTAAAGCATTAAAATTGCCATTTGTTTTGGTATATAATTTATTGCATAATGTATTTTAGAAAATGGCCAATTGGATAGATCGGTAGAATTATTTTCCCAGGTTTAAAAGGCGGTAATTTGAGGTTCCGATATGGTTGTGAATAACTTTGACAGTTTCATGCTATGACAGTCATTTATGTATCATTTAAGCATTATGATTGCACTTTAATTTGGTATATCATTTGTGGCATAATGTGTTCGTCTAAAAATGGTCAATTTGATGGATCGGTAGAATTATTGTTCTATGTTTAAAAACGCGGTAATTACAGGTTCCGATATGGTTGCAAATAACTTTGA
>NW_023997581.1:0-20118 GCF_015586225.1 Lucilia sericata
GATGAGAGCTGAAAGGGCGGGGCCAACACGACGGCCAAAAGAAGAAGAGAAAGGGGAACCGGGGAGGAAGGAAACGAACGAACGAACGAACGAACGAACGAACGAACGAACGAACGAACGAAACGAACGAACGAACGAAACGAACGAACGAACGAACGAACGAAACGAACGAACGAAAGAACGAACGAACGAACGAACGAACGAACGAACAACGAACGAACGAACGAACGAACGAAACGAACGAACGAACGAACGAACGAACGAACGAACGAACGAACGAACGAACGAACGAACGAACGAACGAACGAACGAACGAACGAACGAAGAACGAACGAAACGACGAACGAACAACGAACGAAAGAAACGAACGAACGAAGAAAACGAACGAACGAACGAACGAACGAACGAACGAACGAACGAACGAACGAACGAACGAACGAACGAACGAACGAAACGAACGAACGAACGAACGAACGAACGAACGAACGAACGAACGAAAGAACGAACGAACGAACGAACGAAAAGAACGAACGAACGAACGAACAAAAAAAACGAACGAACGAAACGAACGAACGAACGAACGAACGAACGAACGAAGAACGAACGAACGAACGAACGAACGAACGAACGAACGAAACGAACGAACGAACGAACGAACGAACGAACGAACGAACGAAACGAACGAAAAACGAACGAACGAACGAACGAAGAACGAACGAACGAACGAACGAACGAACAACGAACGAACGAAACGAACGAACGAACGAACGAAACAAACGAACGAACGAACGAACGAACGAAACGAACGAACGAACGAACGAACGAACGAACGAACGAACGAACGAAGAACGAACGAACGACGAACGAACGAACGAACGAACGAACGAACGAACGAACGAACGAAGAACGAACGAACGAACGAACGAACGAACGAACGAACGAACGAACAACGAAAGAACGAACGAACGAACGAACGAACGAACAAACGAACGAACGAAAGAACGAACGAACGAACGAAAGAACGAACGAACGAACGAAACGAACGAACGAAACGAACGAACGAAACGAACGAACGAACGAACGAACGAACGAACGAACGAACGAACGAACGAACGAACGAACGAACGAACGAACGAACGAACGAACGAACGAACGAACGAACGAACGAAACGAACGAACGACGAACGAACGAACGAACGAACGAACGAACGAAACGAACGAACGAAACGAACGAACGAACGAACGAAACGAACGAACGAAAGAAGAACGAACGAACGAACGAACGACGAACGAACGAACGAACGAACGAACGAACGAACGAAAGAACGAACGAGAACGAACGACGAACGACGAACGAACGAACGAACGAACGAACGAACGAACGAACGAACGAACGAACGAAAAACGAACGAACGAACGAACGAACGAAACGAACGAACGAACGAACGAACGAACGAACAACGAACGAACGAAGAACGAACAACGAACGAACGAACGAACGAACGAAGAACGAAAACGAACGAAAGAACGAACGAACGAACGAAAACGAACGAACGAACGAACGAACGAACGAACGAACGAACGAACGAACGAACGAACGAACGAACGAAAGAACGAACGAACGAACGAACGAACGAACGAACGAACGAACGAACGAACGAAACGAAACGAACGAACGAACGAAACGAAGAACGAACGAAACGAACGAACGAACAACGAACGAACGAACGAACGAACGAACGAACGAAACGAACGAACGAACGAACGAACGAACGAACGAACGAACGAACGAACGAACGAACGAAACGAACGAACGAACGAAGAACGAACGAACGAACGAACGAACGAACGAACGAACGAACGAACGAAACGAACGAACGAACGAACGAAACGAACGAACGAAAAACGAACGAACGAAACGAACGAACGAACGAACGAACGAACGAACGAACGAACGAACGAACGAACGAACGAACGAACGAAGAACGAAACGAACGAACGAACGAACGAACTAACGAACGAACGAACGAACGAACGAAGAACGAACGAACGAACGAACGAACGAACGAAACGAACGAACGAACGAACGAACGAACGAACGAACGAAAGAAAGAACGACGAACGAAACGAACGAACGAACGACGAACTAACGAACGAACGAACGAACGAACAAGAAACGAACGAACGAAAAACGAACGAACGAACGAAACGAAGAACGAACGAACGAACGAACTAACGAAACGAACGAACAACGAACGAAACGAACGAACGAACTAAAAAACGAACTAACTAACTAACGAAATAACGAACGAACTAACTAACTAACTAACGAACTACGAACTAACTAACTAACGAACGAAAAACGAACGAACGAACGAAAACTAAACGACGAACAACGAAAAGAACGAACGAACTAACGAAACGAACTAACGAACGAACGAACGAACGAACGAACGAAGAACGAACGAACGAACGAACGAACGAACGAACGAACGAACGAACGAACGAACGAAAGAACGAACAAACGAACGAACGAAAACGAACGAACGAACGAACAACGAACGAACGAACGAACAACGAACGAACGAACGAACTACGAACTAACGAAACTAACGAACGAACGAACGAACAAACGATAACAAACGAACAAACGAACGAAGAACGAACGAACGAACGAACTAAATAACGAACGAACTAACGAACTAACGAACGAACGAACGAACTAAAAAAACGAATAACTAACAAACTAACGAACTAACGAACGAACTAACTAACTAACTAACAAAATAACTACCTAACTAACTAACTAACAAACTAACGAACTAACTAACTAACAAAAACTAACTAACTAACAACTAACTAACTAACTACTAACTAACTAACTAACTAATACGAACTAACTAACTAACTAACTGGAGAATATAACGCTAAATCAAAATTTCAATGTCGCTTGAGTAGTTCTTGAACTGGTGATAGATTAGCCTATTGACTGGTCTCTTAATTAGTCTCTTCACTAGTCTATGGACTCCCCCCCAATTGACTAGTGTTTATTAACTAGCTATTCTACAGAGTAGTCTTCTGTCTTGTATTTGGATAGTCTATTGAGCCTACTGACTATTCTATGGTATAAATTATTGACTAATCTATGGACTTTAAGGTGCTTCCACTGAGCTTACTCGTTTTTGATATTTGAACAATTCGATAATATTATTTTGATTTTAAACGAAAAAAATTGGATATTCTTTAGAATTATATATTAAAAATAGAAACTTACGGTTGCAAATGTATCTATTTAAATGCCACTAATTAAAAATTATAGTTGTTGTTATTTGTCAATACGAAATGAATTACTTGTTCGATGAAAACATTCAATTAGAATTGATAGCCCATATTTGAGGTGTTTTATCCAAGATACAACGCAGTGTTGCATCTTGCACAAGCTAGTTATTTAATTAGTAGTTTTGTACGAGAAAACAATATGATTTCAACTGTATCTTTTTACCAAAATCATATTCCCGCTCTTTTTGTTTTGTTTTGCTAATAATTTTCATTAGCACCAAGATATATTATATATATTCTATAGTGTGTTTAAAAACAAGACTCGTATATAAAGTTCGTGACATTCAGTTTAATAATACACTTTGCTTATACACTTAATCATCGCTTTAAGTTTGATAAAATAAATTAATATATTTATTAAAAAATGGATATAAATGAACTAATTATTAAAGAAGTTAAGAAATATGAAATTTTATATAATACGCAACTTAAGATTACAGAAAAAGTGGGATCAGAGACGAAAAGTGGAAGGAAGTTGCAAAGAATGTTAAGGAGGATAGTAAGTACTATTCAGTTTTAGAAAATTTTATTAGTTTTTAACGTATTTGATTATTTTCACATGTTTTATATATTTAAAGTGATTTTGTAAAAAAAAATGGAAAAGTATGAGAATTGGTTATAATAGATATAAAAATAAAGAAGTCATGCCATCTGGGAGTAATCAAAAAAATTGTAGGCCGTATAAATACGCCGAAAGTTTATCATTTTTGGACAAGTTTCGAAATACACAAGCGTGAGTAAGAATAATTTATAATATTTAATTATATATGTATGTGTGTATGTGTGTGTGTTCGGGGATTCACAAATCAATATTTCAAACGGAACTACAACGCAACTATACCCTAACCAATGTTCTGTTTTTCTATTCAAATGTTATCGAAATTTTTAAAATAAAAATTATTAAAATGCTCTCTCTTAAAGAATCATATTCAAAAAAGACCGAGTATGTTTAATAATCATGTGTTTTTGAACTCATGCCATAGAACATACAAAGAGTCTAGTCTATAGTCTAGTTCTATAGTCTAGTCTATAGTCTAGTCTATAGTCTAGTCTATAGTCTAGTCTATAGTCTAGTCTATAGTCTAGTTATAGTCTAGTCTATAGTTAGTCTATAGTCTAGTCTATCAGTCTAGTCTATAGTCTAGTCTATAGTCTAGTCTATAGTCTAGTCTATAGTCTAGTCTATAGTCTAGTCTATAGTCTAGTCTATAGTCTAGTCTATAGTCTAGTCTATAGTCTAGTCTATAGTCTAGTCTATAGTCTAGTCTATAGTCTATAGTCTATAGTCTAGTTATAGTCTAGTCTATAGTCTAGTCTATAGTCTAGTCTATAGTCTAGTCTCTAGTCTATAGTCTAGTCTATAGTCTAGTCTATAGTCTAGTCTATAGGCTAGTCTATAGTCTAGTCTATTCTAGTCTATAGTCTATAGTCTAGTCTATAGTTCTAGTCTATAGTCTGTCTATAGTCTAGCTATAGTCTAGTCTATAGTCTAGTCTATAGTCTAGTCTATAGTCTAGTCTATAGTCTAGTCTATAGTCTAGTCTATAGTCTAGTCTATAGTCTAGTCTATAGTCTAGTCTATAGTCTAGTCTATAGTCTAGTCTATAGTCTAGTCTATAGTCTAGTCTATAGTCTAGTTATAGTCTAGTCTATAGTCTAGTCATATAGTCTATAGTCTAGTCTATAGTCTAGTCTATAGTCTAGTCTATAGTCTAGTCTATAGTCTAGTCTTAGTATAGTCTAGTCTATAGTCTAGTCTATAGTCTAGTCTATAGTCTAGTCTAGTCTATAGTCTAGTCTATAGTCTAGTCTATAGTCTAGTAGTATAGTCTAGTCTATAGTCTAGTCTATAGTCTATATCTAGTCTATAGTCTAGTCTATAGTCTAGTCTATAGTCTAGTCTATAGTCTAGTCTATAGTCTAGTCTATAGTCTAGTCTATAGTCTAGTCTATAGTCTAGTCTATAGTCTAGTCTATAGTCTAGTCTATAGTCTAGTCTATAGTCTAGTCTATAGTCTAGTCTATAGTCTAGTCTATAGTCTAGTCTATAGTCTAGTCTATAGTCTAGTCTATAGTCTAGTCTATAGTCTAGTCTATAGTCTAGTCTATAGTCTAGTCTATAGTCTAGTCTATAGTCTAGTCTATAGTCTAATCTATAGTCTATTCTATAGTATAGTCTATAAATAGTAGGTCTTTCTTGATTTCTTCAAAAATTATGCCATTAAAATTATCTTTTCTTAACATTCCGACCAAATCTTACCTTCTAGAGAATATTATCTATCCATTATATATAATAATAAAAAATCATATAATAATAAAAAATATGTTTTAGGAAGAAATTGCTTCCTCAACGGCTCAATCATCCGCAAAAATCCAGCCAGGTGCCAAACAGAGATGAAGCTGATATATATGGTGAATCGTGGATAGTCACATATCGTAAGCTGGCGCCAGATCAGAAAGTTTTAGCTAAACGTCTGATAGATGAAACTCTTGTGTTCGCGGAATTGGGCCAGCTGGCGGTGGCCAGTTCAATTGATACTGGAGAAAACAATATTACTCCTACATTTGATCCCAATATAAAACAACAATCTAACACCACTAATCCAACACTATCATCAATACAACACCATGGAATACCAAATAGAAGAAGTAGTTTACGACCTCGTGTTCTTTCAATTTGTAGAAACTAGCATTGTCCTTATCATGAAAATCGAGCCAGGAAATGTGAACCATCTTGTACATTTTCAAATGAAAATTCGAGAAACTAAAATAATTTGCAGAATATGGGCTGAATATCAAACCAGGGAAGTGTACAGATATACACATACATATGTAAATTGTTATAGATAATTTTTTGTAAATAATATCGTTTCGAAAGTTACAGAACACAGGCACTGGTTTGTTTGTTACTAAACCACTCTCATTATATTATATTATTATTATTTTTATTTAAAACTTCTGTATCGTTTAGTGTTTAATCAATTTCAAAATATTTCTATGTGGAGGGTACAATAAAGAAAATTTATTTTTTTATCGCAAAAAAAAAACCGCAAATATTTATTTTACAAATTGCTTTAAACATTTCTTTTAAAAAATGCATAAATTATTGCAAATAATCACCGTTGTACTAGTTTTTTAACGGAATTTTTTTCTAAAATAAAAAGAAAAAAATCTTAGACAAGTTTTCTACAGATCTTTAGAAATTTTTCTATAGAAAAGTAACTTTGTAACAGTTTTTATAAAAAATTTCTTCCTTAGGCAGTTTTCTATAGAAAAGTGTATTTTATGACAGAAATCTATAGATAAGTATTCTCTATAGAATGATTTCTTCTTAAAGAGTATTTTCGATAGAATTCCATTGAAAAAAGTCTTCTTTAGACAGTATTCTCTATGAGAGTTTCCTTTTTCAGGCAGGTTTTCTATAGAACAACGCATTTTTTATGCAGAATTTTGTAGGTAATTGTTTTTAGAAAATCTTCTATAGAAAAATGTCGTTTTTTAGGGAATTTTTTATAGTTCAGTTCTAGTTCAGTTCTAGTTCAGTTCTAGTTCAGTTCTAGTTCAGTTCTAGTTCAGTTCTAGTTCTATATAGACTAGTCTATAGTCTAGTCTATAGTCTAGTATATAGTCTAGTCTATAGTCTAGTCTATAGTCTAGTCTATAGTCTAGTCTATAGTCTAGTCTATAGTCTAGTCTATAGTATAGTCTAGTCTATAGTCTAGTCTATAGTCTAGTCTATAGTCTACTCTATAGTCTAGTCTATAGTCTAGTCTATAGTCTAGTCTATATTCTAGTCTATAGTCTAGTCTATAGTCTAGTCTATAGTCTAGTCTATAGTCTAGTCTATAGTCTAGTCTATAGTCTAGTCTACAGTCTAGTCTATAGTCTAGTCTATAGTCTAGTCTATAGTCTAGTCTATAGTCTGGTCTATAGTCTAGTCTATAGTCTGGTCTATAGTCTAGTCTATAGTCTAGTCTATAGTCTAATCTATAGTCTAGTCTATAGTCTAGTCTATAATCGTCTTAAGTCTAGTCTGTAGTCTAGTCGATAGTCCAGTCTATAGTCTGGTTTATAGTCTAGGCTAGTCTAAGCTAGTCTAGTCTACACTCTACTCTACTCAGTTTATAGCAGGGTTTAATATTTAGTTTTTAGTTTTATTTTTTTAAATGTCGACTGAACTGAAGAAAGTTCAAGTATTTATTTTTCCCTCACAAGATAACTGAAGTCAGTCAACTGTGTCAACGCACTGCTGCAATAACTTGCAAGTGGTTTTGTTTTTCTTCAGCAGCCACACACACAAGCAGCGGCCATGTTAAGTTTTTCAACTCAGCCGAACTGAACACAACGACTGAACAGTAAAAACAGATTTGCGTGTGCTGCTTACGTATTGCTTAGTTCTTGGTTTCGTTTTCTTACTAAGGGACGTAAAAAAAAACTGATAGTTTGACTGGTTAGTAAAAATCAAGCCGACTGAACAATAAAACTTGATGGGTTGTTTGTTCAGTAAGACTTTGTTATTGTATGCAATTTGTTTTAGTATATTGTATGTTTTTGTGTTTAAATTTGACAAAAGTAAACAAAGTAATTGATAATTATTGCTAATAGAAATTGTTAATTAATTTAAAATTTATAAAATTATAAATTACTATACTTATAAATTTAGATATTTTCTTTAAATAAAAATTGATTTAAATTTAAGCATTTTGATGATTTTTTAGTGAGATTTTGTTATTGTATGTATGTATATTAGAGTGGGTCGAAAATAGGCTTTTCGCTCGGATCAACATCTAATAGTGAAATTGTGTTGTATTTTAACGTCAAATGGAAGACTGTAAAATATTTATTATTCAATTATTTTGAGGGTAAGAGCCCGCGCATCGCTGCCAAAGTTTGTAAATGCGTTTATATGGGAAAAATGGCACTTTTTGGAGTTTTTTCACAAAATGAGGCATTAAGTATTAATTATTACACCATTTTATAGCAATATCGTAATGTCTACAAAATTGTCTTTCCAAAAAGATGGAAAAACTCAAAATTCGTTAAACAAATTTTGAGTTATTAAAATTTCCCCCGAGAATTTTGTGATTCTGAAGATATATAAAAGTAAATATAAGAAAATTTTTGTTAGTTTTGAAAAATTTTACAAAAAATATTATGTTTATCTTTATAAGGTTCATAAATGTGCTAGTACGAATTTTTGTTCAAATTGGATAACGCTTACTCGGTTTAGTCTGTGGTCAAAAAAGGGCCATTATTTTAACAGCATCTCCAAAACTCCATTTTCAAACTTTAAAAAATTTTGTTAAATGGTTTATTAAAAATTAAAGGTTTCTGTGCTGGATATTATAAAGGATATATATAAGAATTAAACACAGAAAGAATGAGCTTAATACCTCTCATAGTTTTACCGTACCTGCGATGTGAATTTGAAGGATTTCGGGAAAAAGGCAATTTTTGCCAATAATTAAGTAAAAATTATATTATTACCAATTGTTGCTTAATTTTGATCAATTAAATTGCGATTATTATTTCCGAGTCCATGAAAAGTTATTTCTGATAAAATTTCCGAAATTAAAAATCATTAACCCTCTAAAAACCGGGGTCAAAATCAAGTTTTTGTATATTTAATATTCTTCATTAAAAATAGCAAAATATTGTGTATTTAATTATGAATTCATTTTGACAAACTACACGAAAATATATCCAGAAATCTAGGAATCAAACTTCTTCAAAAATTAACCCTCTGTCATACTTGGGGTCAATTCAAGACCGATTTTTTAAACACTACAAAAAACACTTTTATAAAGGAATTTTCTAAAATTAATTTTCTTAAAGATTTAATGGATATATATCCAGTATTTGGTTTATCGTATTATTTGAATGTAGTAAAAATAACTTCTAAGAAGTTTCATCAATATCCATCAACAAATTAACAACATCATGCTCTTATTTCTTCAAGAACATAAAATTCAAAAATTTGATTTTGACCCCGGTGTTTAGAGGGTTAATGATTTTTAGTTTCGAAAATTTGATTAGAACTAACTTTCCATGAACTCGGAATTTACTTGATCAAAATTAAGCAACAATTGGTAATAATAGTTTTTTGTAAAATTTTTCAAAACTAACAAAAATTTTCTTATATTTACTTTTATATGTCTTCAGAATCACAAAATTCTCGGGGGAAATTTTAATAACTCAAAATTTGTTTAACGAAATTTGAGTTTTTCCATCTTTTTGGAAAGACAATTTTGTAGACATTACGATTTTGCTATAAAATGGTGCAATAATTAATACTTAAAGCCTCATTTTGTGAAAAAACTCCAAAAAGTGCCATTTTTCCCATATAAACGCATTTACAAACTTTGGCAGCGATGCGCGGGCTCTTACCCTCAAAATAATTGAATAATAAATATTTTACAGTCTTCCATTTGACGTTAAAATACAACACAATTTCACTATTAGATGTTGATCCGAGCGAAAAGCCTATTTTCGACCCACCCTAATATACATACATACATACAATAACAAAATCTCACTAAAAAATCATCAAAATGCTTAAATTTAAATCAATTTTTATTTAAAGAGAATATCTAAATTTATAAGTTTAGTAATTTATAATTTTATAAATTTTAAATTAATTAACAATTTCTATTAGCAATAATTATCAATTACTTTGTTTACTTTTGTCAAATTTAAACACAAAAACATACAATATACTAAAACAAATTGCATACAATAACAAAGTCTTACTGAACAAACAACCCATCAAGTTTTATTGTTCAGTCAGCTTGATTTGTACTAACCAGTCTAACTATCAGTTTTTTTTTACGTCCCTTAGTAAGAAAACGAAACCAAGAACTAAGCAATACGTAAGCAGCACACGCAAAACTGTTTTTACTGTTCAGTCGTTGTGTTCAGTTCGGCTGAGTTGAAAAACTTAACATGGCCGCTACTTGTGTGTGTGGCTGCTGAAGAAAAACAAAACCACTTGCAAGTTATTGCAGCAATGAGTTGACACAGTTGACTGACTTCAGTTAGCTTGTAAGGGGAAATTTTAACGAGCTACTATTTTTTAAGCATGGCACTAAATTTAGTCAAATATTTAGTAATTTGCGACTGCAATTAGCAGTTTTTTGAAACCCTGGGAAAAAGTCGAAAAAAGTCGAAATAAGTCGAAAAGTCGAAAAAATTCGAAAAGTCGACTATTTGTAAAATACTTATAGTCGAAAAGTCTAAAGGTCGACTTTTAATTCAATGAAAAAGTCGAAAAATCGACTTTTCATAAAATGCAAAAAGACGAAAAGTCAACTTTTAACTAAATGAAAAAAGTCGAAAAGTCGACTTTTCGTTTCAACTATAAAACCCTAGTGTTTATTTCGTTTAACGTTGTTGTTGTTGTTCATTTTGTTTTGCTATTGCTATAATAATGATATAGGTAGTCGGGAAAATGAAATAAATTTAAATTGTATGAAATTGATATTTATTAAATACACTATGATGAAGGATATATAAGATTCGGCATAGCCGAATATAGTACTCTTACTTGTTTTATATCAATAAAATCGACCATGGCCTACCACATGATAACATGCAGCTGTTTTAAATATGTAAGTACCTATTATTTTTGGAAATATTTAGTATCATTTCAAAATTTAAATTTTTCATTTCAGTTCTGAATTCTTATACATACATATGTAGCGAAGCATATTTAGCGTAGTTGATAGTGTAACAGACTTTATTAGGTAGTCTAGTCTATAGTCTAGTCTATAGTCTAGTCTATAGTCTAGTCTATAGTCTAGTCTATAGTCTAGTCTATAGTCTAGTCTATAGTCTAGTCTATAGTCTAGTCTATAGTCTAGTCTATAGTCTAGTCTATAGTCTAGTCTATAGTCTAGTCTATAGTCTAGTCTATAGTCTAGTCTATAGTCTAGTCTATAGTCTAGTCTATAGTCTAGTCTATAGTCTAGTCTATAGTCTAGTCTATAGTCTAGTCTATAGTCTAGTCTATAGTCTAGTCTATAGTCTAGTCTATAGTCTAGTCTATAGTCTAGTCTATAGTCTAGTCTATAGTCTAGTCTATAGTCTAGTCTATAGTCTAGTCTAGTCTATAGTCAAGTCTCTAGTCTAGTCTATAGTCTAGTCTATAGTCTAGTCTATAGTCTAGTCTATAGTCTAGTCTATAGTCTAGTCTATAGTCTAGTCTATAGTCTAGTCTATAGTCTAGTCTATAGTCTAGTCTATAGTCTAGTCTATAGTCTAGTCTATAGTCTAGTCTATAGTCTAGTCTATAGTCTAGTCTATAGTCTAGTCTATAGTCTAGTCTATAGTCTAGTCTATAGTCCAGTCTATAGTCTAGTCTATAGTCTAGTCTATAGTCTAGTCTATAGTCTAGTCTATAGTCTAGCCAATAGTCTAGTCTAGTCTATAACCTAGTCTATAGACTACTCTATAATCTAGTCTATAGTCTAGTAAATATTCTAATAAATAGTCTAGTCCACAGTCTAGTCTATAGTCTAGTCAATAGTCTAGTAAATAGTCTAGTCAATAGTCTAGTAAATCATCTAGTCCATAGTCTAGTATATAGTCTAGTCTTCAGCCTTGTCTGTAGTTTAGTCTAGAATCTAGTCTATATTCTACTCTATAGTATAGTCTACAGTCTATTCTATGGTCCAGACTAGTCTGTTGTATAGTGTATGATTTAGTCTATAGTCTGTCTATAGTCTAGTCTATAGTCTGTTTATAGTCTAGTCTAGAGTCTAGTCTATATTCTACTCTATAGTCTAGTTGACAGCCTAGTCTAGAGTCTAGTTTATATTTTACTCTATGGTCTAGTTCACATTCTACTCTATGATCTAGTCTACTCTATACTATCTAGTATACAGTTTAGTCTAAAGTCTAGTCTAGTTGACTATAGACTCTATAGTCAAGTCTACACTCTAGTCTACAGTATAGTATACAGTCTAGTCTGTAGTCTAGTCAATAGTGTTGTCTATAGTCTAGTCAATAGAATAGTCTAGTCTATAGTCTAGTCAATAGTCTAGTCTATAGTCTAGTCTATAGTCTATTATAAGTAAAAATGTAAAAATATCAAAAAAATAATGCCAAAATTTTGATTTGGAGCCCCCATATGAATTAAGTAGAAAAATTAGTATATCTCAGACACTATTAGAGCTATAATCTTCAAATTTTACTTGAAGAACTTTAACATTCATCTAAACATTTAGAGAATAACGGCGGACTTACAAGGGGAGCTTTGCACCTCCCATATGAATTAAATATAAAATTTCGTTTATCTGGGAAACTAATACAAATAGATTCTTCAAATTTGTACGAAGAATTTTATTATTCATCTGATCATTTTGGAGAAAAAAGGGCGGACTTCCATCTGGGGGAGGTGTACTTGGAGCCCCCATAGCATATTCCTAATAACATAAAACGTAAAATACATTTTATTTTATTAGACATAAATAAGTTTTAAATATAATTATTTACTTTTCTATTATAAATCACATAAAATTTTCATATCATACAATCAGTTCTAGGCACTGATGACGTCACTGAGCTTAAGAGAACTTTTTTTAAGAGAGCCATGTCGCCATCTGTGTTTATTAAATAATAAACTTTATAACCTGCACCGGCAGAGAGTAAAAAATAAGTTCTCTTACTAGTTCTTATAGTTTTTTATACATGTATAAGCATACAAACGTGTGAAATTTGAGAGCAACCGCATGATTGTCAAATTTTTTTTATAAGGAGTTTAACAAACGTGCGGTTTTAGCCTGTATACAAGTCTATGTATAAACAAGTACAAAATTATAGTCGGGCGAGGCCGACCATATAAAACCCTACACCTTTGACAAAAATATAATGTGATTTAGTTGCCATAATAAAGCATTTAAGTTGAATTGTACCTTGCCTTAGATATACATACTTAAGCCGTTTATTGTTGAATAAAATTGTGGACATTTAAGCGAAATTTTGATGGGGGCTTTTCATAGGGGCTAGGGTCATATGAGAACCTATTATTATGGAATTCGTGGGGGTCATCAAGTCTTGTATACAACTTGGTTATTGCAGCTTTTTGTCGAGATATGAGTATATTAAACATAATTATGAACTTAAAAGCCCTATTCGGCGGGTTCAGTTGTATGGGGGACCGATGTAAACCATTTTCAATAAGCTTCATCTACGGTAGTATAAAAGATCATGTGCCAAATTTCATTGAATTATCTTCAAAATTGCGACCTGTAGTTTGATTACAAGTTTTAAAAGCCCTATTCGGGGGTTCAGTTGTATGGGGGCTAGGTGAAATAATGGACCGATGGTAACCATTTTCAATAGGCTTCGTCTACGGTACCATAAAAGATCATGTGCCAAATTTCATTGAATTATCTCCAAAATTGCGACCTGTAGTTTGATTACAAGTTTTAAAAGCCCTATTCGAGGTGTTCAGTTGTATGGGGGCTAGGTGAAATAATGGACCGATGTAAACCATTTTCAATAAGCTTCATCTACGGTAGTATAAAAGATCATGTGCCAAATTTCATTGAATTATCTCCAAAATTGCGACCTGTAGTTTGATTACAAGTTTTAAAAGCCCAATTCGAGGTGTTCAGTTGTATGGGGGCTAGGTGAAATAATGGACCGATGTAAACCATTTTCAACAGGCTTCATCTACGGTAGTATAAAAGATCATGTGCCAATTTTCATTGAATTATCTCCAAAATTGCGACCTGTAGTTTGATTACAAATTTTAAAAGCCCAATTCGAGGGGTTCAGTTGTATGGGGGCTAGGTGAAATAATGGACCGATCTTAACCATTTTCAATAGGCTTCGTCCCTGGGACAATAGAAGATCATGTACCAAATTTCATTGAATTATCTTCAAAATTGCGACCTGTAGTTTGATTACAAGGTTACATGGACGGACGGACAGACGGACGGACATAGCTAAATCGTCTCAGAAAATAATTCTGAGCCGATTGGTATACTTTAAGGTGGGTATAGGACCAATATTATTGTGCGTTACAAACATCAGCACAAACCCAATATACCCTCCCCACTAAAGTGGTGTAGGGTATAAAAATTGTAAACAATTATCGCTACACCCTTATACATACGTAAAGTCGTACGTAAAATCTCATATGTGAAACTCACATAAGTACAGTAGTTTTCCGATTTAACGAACATTCGTTTCTACGAACATCGCATTTAGCGAACTATCAATATTTTTACATTGAGTACCTTACATAACGAACAAAAAATATTTTTTGTACTCAGTTTAACGAACAAATATAAATAAAATAATTTAAATTAGAGTTAAATTAACAAAAATAACTAAGAATCATGTCAGAAAAGCTTCGACGTTATTAGGAGGGGTATTTATTTTAGTAAAATGAAGAATCTAGATAATCTGAGATTTTTTTATTAAAGATTTATACAAAAATATGAGATAATCAAATCTACAATCCTTAATGTCCCAAAAACTAATGTGATCGAATTAGAAAATCGGAACAAAAAATGTTTAGAGAGGCCAAAGTATACTTTTCTAGAAGCTCGTGATCAACCCGAATTTGGCCTTAGAATTTGAAATCATAGAAATTGGTGTTCAAAATAAAGACTTTGCCAATCGTATACCTTAACATTTTGCTTTTATTTTTCGCCAAACTAACAAGTCCCCACTGTGACCATAATTTTTGTCCAATAAAAATCAATTCTAAGAAATTGTAAGAAACGATATGTTATAGAATAAACAATATAAATAGTTTTTCTTTTGGAAAAAAGGATATTTACAGGAATAGCTGTGAAATAAAGGAAAAAATATTTTAAAAAACTTTATGTTCAGATATCTCAAAGAATGAAAACAATGAAACTGTGAAACAATGAAACGCTTTAATAGCTTTACATTAATCTATTTCCTAAGGAATTCTGAGGCCAGCTTCAGATTCATCGCAATTTCAGCCATTGGGTTTAAACTTCTTTAAGAATTATGTCGTCCGAGTGCTTTTCCAGAACGTAGATTAGTTATACGAAATAAACTGAGTTTTTTCAAATTTCTTTATTGTTTTTACATTGTGATATAAATTGCTAGTTTTTCATAAAATTCTTATAAAATATTGTCTAAAGAAATTATATTTCCTGGAACATATTTTTATAAATTAGATTTTATGTAATTTTAATTATTTATGTACCCAAAAGACACTTTCGAGTTAGTACTGCATATAACGAACTTTTCGATTTAACGAAAAGGCCTGACAACATATAGGTTCGCTAAATCGAAAAACTACTGTACATATGTATTTGTTTTGAAGCTTTTTTCCAAATCATATTCCCGCTCTTTTTGTTTTGTTTTGATAAATATTTTCATTAACACTATAGTTGTGTTATAAAACAAGACGCGTATATATTCTCATTTAGTTTAATAAAACATTTTACTTGCGCATATTCTCATCGCTATAAGTTTGATCAAATAAATTTATATATTTATTGAAAAATGAATTTAGATGAACTAATTATTAAAGAAGTGAAAAAATATGACATTTTATATAATACGCAATCTAAAGATTACAGAAAAATTGAGTTAAAAGAAAAAGCGTGGAAGGAAATTGCAAACAATGTTAAAGCACCAGGTAAGTACTATTTAAGTTTAAACAATTTTATTAGTTTTTAAATGTACATATTTGTTTATTGTCACATGTTTTATATATTTCAAAGTTGATTTTTTAAAAAAAAGATGGAAAAATTTGAAAGATGGTTACAATAGATATAAAATAAAGAAGACATGAAATCAGGAAGTCACCAAACAAATAGTACACCATATAAATACGCCGAAAGTTTATCGTTTTTGGACAAGTTTCGAATACACTAAAGTGAGTAATAATTATTTATAATATGTAATATATATGTATATGTATGTATGTGTTCGGGGATTCACAAATCAGTTTTTTAAACGGAACTAAAAATGTATTATTTTAATTTTCTCTTGGTTTCTCGGAATAGTAAAACATACAAACAACAACGTCAAAGAAACAAACAAAAACCAAAATACGAAAAGCAATGAGAGCAACACACATCCAAACGGTTTTTATAATAAGCAATGTTGTTGTAGCTTTCTTATCAAGCGTGCAAAAAATTGTGTGGCATGTCTGACGGTATAATTACAGATTTGGATCCCAAAGATGTTTGACGTTAGTTAGTTAGTAGTAGTTAGTTAGTTAGTTAGTTAGTTAGTTAGTTAGTAGTTAGTTAGTTAGTTAGTAGTTAGTTGTTAGTTAGTTAGTTAGTTAGTTAGTTAGTTAGTAAGTAGTTAGTTAGTTAGTAGTTAGTTAGTAGTTAGTTAGTAAGTTAGTTAGTTAGTTAGTTTGTTAGTTAGTTAGTTAGTTAGAGTTAGTAGTTAGTTAGTTAGTTAGTTAGTTAGTTAGTTAGTTAGTAGTTAGTTAGTTAGTTAGTAGTTAGTTAGTTAGTAGTAGTTAGTTAGTTAGTTAGTAGTTAGTTAGTTAGTTAGTTAGTTAGTTAGTTAGTTAGTTAGTTAGTTAGTTAGTAGTTAGTTAGTTAGTTAGTTAGTAATTAGTTAGTTAGTTAGTTAGTAGTTAGTTAGTTAGTTAGTTAGTTAGTTAGTTAGTAGTTAGTTAGTTAGTTAGTAAGTTAGTAGTAAGTTAGTTGTTAGTTAGTAGTTAGTTAGTTAGTTAGTAGTTAGTTAGTTAGTTAGTTAGTTAGTTAGTTAGTTAGTTAGTAGTTAGTTAGTGTTCGTTAGTTAGTTAGTTAGTTAGTTAGTAGTTAGTTAGTTAGTTAGTTAGTTAGTTAGTTAGTTAGTTAGTTAGTTAGTTAGTTAGTTAGTTAGTTAGTAGTTAGTTAGTAGTTAGTTAGTTAGTTAGTAGTTAGTTAGTTAGTTAGTTAGTTAGTTAGTTAGTTAGTTAGTTAGTTAGTAGTTAGTTAGTTAGTTAGTTAGTTAGTTAGTTAGTAGTTAGTTAGTTAGTTAGTTAGTTAGTTAGTTAGTAGTTAGTTAGTTAGTTAGTTAGTTAGTTAGTAGTTAGTTAGTTAGTTAGTTAGTTAGTTAGTAGTAGTTAGTAGTTAGTTAGTTAGTTAGTAGTAGTTAGTTAGTAGTAGTTAGTTGTTAGTAGTTAGTTAGTTAGTTAGTTAGTTAGTTAGTTAGTTAGTTAGTTAGTAGTTAGTTAGTTAGTTAGTAGTAGTTAGTTAGTTAGTTAGTTAGTTAGTTAGTAGTTAGTTATTAGTTAGTAGTAGTTCAGTTAGTTAGTTAGTTAGTTAGTAGTTAGTCGTTCGTTAGTAGTAGTTAGTTAGTTAGTTAGTTAGTTAGTTAGTTACGTCGTTAGTTAGTTAGTTAGTTAGTTAGTTAGTTAGTTAGTAGTTTAGTTAGTTAGTTAGTTAGTTAGTTAGTTAGTTAGTTGTTCGTTAGTTAGTTAGTTAGTTAGTTAGTTTAGTTAGTTAGTTAGTTAGTATGTAGTTAGTTCGTTAGTTAGTTAGTTAGTAGTTAGTTAGTTACTTTGTTAGTTAAGTTGTTAATTAGTTTGTTTGTACCTCAGTCGGACAGACTCCTGCATATTCAATGTCTTTAGCCGAAGGCTTAATGTATCTAGTGGATTTCTCTTTTTCGCTTCCTATTCCTTCTAAGAGAAATTTCGCAACTTCTAACTTAGACATAACAACTTCGGATTTGGGGAGAACTGGAGCTTAGAATGATTTAAGACCCAAAAGCTTAAGGTACTTTATACACTTATGTATTTATCATTTCCTCATGCTGCATACTAGGATGGATATGACGGACTTCTGATTATTTTCATTTTTTCTATCAGTCTTCAAAATTTAGGTTTCGTCATTAGACATTAGTTCTTTACTTGTTCTTTAGTAGTTTATAATCGTGAGAATCATGTATGGCTAGGATCGTCTATGGATAAGATTGGAAATGTTTCTAAAATCGGAAGGGCGAAATGAAACAAATATTATAAAGTTTAAAAAAATAAATCGTGGTTTTTATTAATATTGTTTTTTAGGTCAAATTATATTTCCAACAGCGAACATTCAACTCCTAAAAAGAGGAAATCAGAAGAAGCATCTAATATATTACACAAGATCATTATAACAAACAACATAAATAACTTCGGATCAGAACCCAACAACACACACACGCTTGTCGAAAAAAGGAGTACAGAAGATTCATCGGTTTCCTTTGCAGCAACGTAAATAGCTCTGGCCATGATTCCAACAACAACACGCATACGCCTCCGGAAAAAGATATTATAAGAGATTCATCTTTCAAAAGCAACATTAATAACAGTGACCAAAACAACACACCCATGCCCACCGAAAAAGAGACTAAAGAAGATTCATCTGTAACTCCCACAAGCAACGTAAATATAATTCTAGTGTTAAAATTTAGTCCAATTGGATAACAGGAAACTGGACCAACGTTTTTTGATTTCTTCAAGACATTTACTAAAAAAGATCAATTATATAACATCGTTATTTATCTTTCGATATTAACATTTTATAACTTGTTGGATAATAATTTTCTTTGGAAAGATTTGGTCGAAATTTTAAGAAAATATAATTTTAATGACACAATTTACGCAATTTTCTGGCACGGTTTCCCGTTATCCGATGAACAAAAATCCAAGCAAAATTCATATTTTTTTCATTTTTCACATTTTCTCATTTCAGTCTATTACAATACAAAGTAAACACTTTACAATTGAATTTATCGAATTTTTGAAGGAAGAAACTGCCATTTGGCAAACTGATAGTAAAAAATACAATGATCCAAATGAAAAACAAAAGTCGTGGGAAAGACTTTTGGCAAAATATATAGTGTTGGATAACAATGCAACAATAAAAACAATAAAAAAGAAATTCTACGGAATTCGAGAGCGTTATAGACACGAACTAGAAAAAATCAACACAAATGAAAATCTGTACCAACATTGTGGTATTTTGAACACTTAAATTTTTTGCGAACTTATATACTAGACTCATTTAAAGAAGAAATTGAAGATGTAAGTATTGTTAAATATTTTGATATATACATACAGTATTGTTCGAAACCTAAGCAACTTTTTTTTGGCATTGTATACAAAGTGCTATAATTTCTATTTTAATTGATTTATTCAAAATTATATAATTGATAATAATAATATTATGTGTCTACATTATACTAGCAACAACAAAGTTTAATTCCATTTGGCTGTGAATTAGAAGAAAATAATAACTGAATTAACTCCATAAATAGCTGTTCGAAATTTAAGCAACTTTTTGAGCTTCTTTGGTCTTTATTGCGATTTATAGCATGATAATGAACCAAAACCTTTGACAAAGTTGATCTAAGAGTTGTTATCGAGTAATGGGAAACAAATTATTAGATTGTCCATCAAAATCTCCCGACTCAAGTCCCTTAAAGATGCTGTTCCGCATTCTGAAGCGCTGGGTCGAAACTCGCAGTTTTAGAAAACATTGCAGCTTGCGAAAGGCTTAAAATCCGCTTGGGATTCATTACGAACTACACTAGTAACTAATCTATTCCATAAAGGTGTTTGGAACTCAAAAGGACCAACGATTTTCATAAGAACATCAAAAAGTTGCTTAAGTTTCGAACAGCTATTTATAAAGTTAATTCAGTTATTATTTTCTTGTAACTCACGGCGAAATGGAAATAAACTTTTGTTGTTGTTATTATAATGTAGACACATAATGTTATTATTACCATATTACTTTTTTCAGTACATCGAAAAATACCACGATACCCCCGCAACATGTTCAGTACTTTCATAGT
>NW_023997582.1:0-20010 GCF_015586225.1 Lucilia sericata
AGAGTTAATGCTCATAGTCAACTTTTTTATAATATTTAACATATTTAGCATGACTAACTCTTAACCCAAAAACACACATTACTTAAGTGATATCAACATTTAACCTTCACTAAGTACTTATACTTGAAAACAATGCGTAAAAGGACTCTTTTGTAAAAAGTTACTTTGTGAATGATTTACAAACATTTCAAAATTTTACACACACAGCTGTTGGCAACGATACACTATACAGTGTTGACTGTGACAGCATTCGGCATTTATGCTTTTAAATACTTGTATAATATTTTCATTTAATGTGTTTGTAAAAATAAAATCAAGTACAAAAGTACTTGATTTTATAAATTTCGAAAAAATGTGTTGCTTTTTATCTTGTTACTTATAAACATATATTGTTATGACAGTAGAAATGATTGTGTCTTTCATGTTTGATTTATTAACATTAAGGAAAATGTTGTCACTGTCATGTAAGTGAAATAACAAAAAGGAAAAAAATTAAATAAAATACAACTTAGGGCAAATTTTTGATATTTTTATTAAAAATCGAAATGCCTGTGAAATGGAAGAAAATATTAATCTATTAAAATTTAACCTTTAAGCAAAATTGTAATAAAAAAAATCAATATATTCCCTTTACTTTTTTTATTCATCCCTTAGAAGCTTCTCTAAGTTGATACAAATTACACAAACAATTCAAATACTACTTGCATAAAGTCATTAATATTTATTTTAAAAATTCATTGCACATTCAACTTTATAATTAATATTTATTCGTTGTTTTATTCTTTCATTCGCGCTTATTGCAATTGTTTGAATTTTTAATTACAATTCCATTTCCATTTATATAAAATTGTAAATGCAAATTTGCTCCACACTCTACACTTCTATTTTGTAATTATTAGAAATTAAATGATAAAAATGATAATCGTTTATTGGCATTGACTGTCTGTCTGTCTGTCTGTCTCCATCTGTCTAGTGTTTATTATCAGTTTGGGATTATTTGTTATTTAAAAGAACGATTTATTATAATAAAAAAATACCTCAACCTCAACATATTGCACTAAATTTATTAGTGGCTGGAGTATAATTTGTATTTTATTGTCATTTGTATTTTCGGTTTTCGTCTGTGTGTTTTTGAAAACCACAACAATAATTTATTTGAAAATAACTAATTAGTTTTTAAGGAGTAATGACATTGTCAAATTTGTATTAATTATTAAAATAGAGGAATAATAGATTCAGTATTATTGCTAATGATTTATTTAAACGAAATTAAATGATTAAGCAATAAGAGTTATATTTAGCATTTGGCCTAGTGACAACTATAGTTTTTCATGAAAATATTATAAAAATAATTAAATACAATTTATATTGAAATTTGCATCACCAAAAAAAATATTTTATAAACAATAAAATGTCTACATAAATATTTGCTTTTGTTTGCTAAAACTTCGATTTTGCAGCAAAATTTAGATTATGTAATGAATTCGTCGATTTTTTAGTGAAATTTTGATTTCCTAAACAAAATTTTGTTTTTATACCCTTTAGTGGGGAGGGTATATTGGGTTTGTGCTGATGTTTGTAAAGCACAATAATATTGGTCCTATACCTTAAAGTATACTTTAAAGTATACCAATCGGCTTAGAATCATTTTCTGAGTCAGTGTCCCAGGGATGAAACCTATTGAAAATGGTTAAGATCGGTCCATTATTTCACCTAGCCCTATACAACTGAACCCCTGAATAGGGCTTTTAAAATTTTAATCAAACTACAGGTCGCAATTTTGAAGAAAATTCAATGAAATTTGGCTCATGATCTTCTATGGTATTGGAGACAAAGCCTATTGAAAATGGTTAACATCAGTCCATTTTCTCACCTAGCCCCCATACAACTGAACCCCAAAATAGGGATTTTAAGTTCATAATTATGTTTAATATACTCATATCTCGACAAAAAGCTGCAAAACCAATTTCTATACTAGCCTTGATGAGTCTTATGAATGACCATAGCCCCTATGCAAATCCCCCCTTTAAAATTTGACTTAAATGTCCACAATTTTGTTAAACAATAAATGGCTTAAGTATAATTGAAGGCAATGTACAGTTCGACTTAAATGCTTTATTATGAAAACTAAATCACATTTTATTTTGGTAACAGGTGTAGGGTATTATATGGTCGGCCCTGCCCGACTATAATTTTAACTATAATTTCAACAAAACTGAACTAGAACTGAACTAGAACTGAACTAGAACTGAACTAGAACTGAACTAGAACTAAACTAGAGCTGAACTAAAACTGAACTAGAACTGAACTAGAACTGAACTAGAACTGAACTAGAACTGAACTAGAACTGAACTAGAACTGAACTAGAACTGAACTAGAACTGAACTAGAACTGAACTAGAACTGAACTAGAACTGAACTAGAACTGAACTAGAACTGAACTAGAACTGAACTAAAACTGAACTAGAACTGAACTAGAACTAAACTAGAACTGAGCAAGAACTACTATTTTATATAAAATTAAATCAACATCTTAGTCAAAAATTTATTTGCTTGAACTAAAGTATACTTATTATAATAATTAAATATCAATCACACGCAACCATAGCCAATGAAAAAAAAAACAATTATAAAAAATTAACGTAAACAATTATTAATTAACACATTTCAAGTAGTTATTTACACTCATCCTGTAATTTCGTTTACTTAAAAATTTTGCCAACACCTTAATATTTAACTTTTTATTAACTGAAATTAGAAACAAAATTATTTTTTGATTTTAAAATCAATTTTACATCTGCTGCCTCTCTCTCTCTCTGTAATTGTATGTGCAACCAAAAATACACAAATGCAATGCAAGAGCCCTTAAATGCGGGTCAACAGTTGTTACCAAAGTGAAAAAAAGCCATCATGCAGTCAGTCAGCAAAGCAATTATGACTTGTTTCTTAAGGCCATGACATACAAGAAGGTTATTTTGGGCCACTTAGGAAAATAATAAATAATGACTGAGTACATATATGAAGGAAGAGAAAAACGTAGAAGTAACTTGTTATAGACGTCGTTAAAAATTTAAGAAAATCATTACCTTAAGGAGTATTTAAAATAATAAAATAACCTTGAAAATATTTTCAAAAACTAACATGTATTAGTATGTTCACTTTATTCATAAATTCTGTTACATGAAAGTGAAAATTAAAATAAATAAAATGGTACAAGTTAAAATGAAAGAAAAATAAAATATATGTACGTGTATGCAATTTTTAGACATATTAGGGAGACACTAAAGGTAGAAAAAAAGAAAACATATTCAAGTATCTTTCCTCTAGCAGGAAAGAAAAGCTCAATAAAGCATTTCTTATATTATTTCAAAGTATTTTTAATTGTTTTAAAAGCTCCTTTAGTTTTCTAGAAATTTGTTTACATAATTATTCATGTTACCCTAATACGTGCAAATGAACAATTTTTTACAACAACTATATACAAATATTATAAAATGTTTTTATTCGTATAGAACAAATTTATAGTAACAGGAAAAATGCGAAAAAATACATAAATCCTAACAGTGATGGTGCAGGGATTTTACTTACAACGATTATGTACTTTTCTTGTTAGTATATGTTTGCACCATTCGCTACAGAGTATTCTCACTCAATCCCAAAATTTTACTGGCTTCACATTCTCTTAGAATTGTTAATAGTTTTAATAGAATTTAAATGTTTCGAAAAGCTTTTTCAAATATTAATTCTTCACAGGTCTAGTCTATATCTAGTCTATAGTCTAGTCTATAGTCTAGTCTATAGTCAAGTCTATAGTCCTAGTCTATAGTCCTAGGTCTACAGTCTTAGTCTAGAGTCTAGTCTATAGTCCTAGTCTACAGTCCTAGTCATTATGTCGAGTCCTATAGTCTAGTCTATAGTCTAGTCTATAGTCTAGTCCTATAGTCAGTCTTATGTCTATCATATAGTCGAGGTCTATAGTCTAGTCTATAGTCTAGTCTATAGGTCTAGTCTATAGTCTAGTCTATAGTCTAGTCTATAGTCTAGTCTATAGTCTAGTCTATAGTCTAGTCTATAGTCTAGTCTATAGTCTAGTCTATAGTCTAGTCTATAGTCTAGTCTATAGTCTAGTCTATAGTCTAGTCTATAGTCTAGTCTATAGTCTAGTCTATAGTCTAGTCTATAGTCTAGTCTATAGTCTAGTCTATAGTCTAGTCTATAGTCTAGTCTATAGTCTAGTCTATAGTCTAGTCTATAGTCTAGTCTATAGTCTAGTCTATAGTCTAGTCTATAGTCTAGTCTATAGTCTAGTCTATAGTCTAGTCTATAGTCTAGTCTATAGTCTAGTCTATAGTCTAGTCTATAGTCTAGTCTATAGTCTAGTCTATAGTCTAGTCTATAGTCTAGTCTATAGTCTAGTCTATAGTCTAGTCTATAGTCTAGTCTATAGTCTAGTCTATAGTCTAGTCTATAGTCTAGTCTATAGTCTAGTCTATAGTCTAGTCTATAGTCTAGTCTATAGTCTAGTCTATAGTCTAGTCTATAGTCTAGTCTATAGTCTAGTCTATAGTCTAGTCTATAGTCTAGTCTATAGTCTGGTCTATAGTCTGGTCTATAGTCTAGTCTATAGTCTAGTCTATAGTCTAGTCTATAGTCTAGTCTATAGTCTAGTCTATAGTCTAGTCTATAGTCTAGTCTATAGTCTAGTCTATAGTCTAGTCTATAGTCTAGTCTATAGTCTAGTCTATAGTCTAGTCTATAGTCTAGTCTATAGTCCAGTCTATAGTCTAGTCTATAGTCTAGTCTATAGTCTAGTCTATAGTCTAGTCTATAGTCTAGTCTATAGTCTAGTCTATAGTCCAGTCTATAGTCTAGTCTATAGTCTAGTCTATAGTCTAGTCTATAGTCTAGTCTATAGTCTAGTCTATAGTCTAGTCTAGTCTATAGTCTATTCCATAGTCTAGTCTATAGTCTAGTCTATAGTCTAGTCTATAGTCTAGTCTATAGTCTAGTCTATAGTCTAGTCTATAGTCTAGTCTATAGTCTAGTCTATAGTCTAGTCTATAGTCTAGTCTATAGTCTAGTCTATAGTCTAGTCTATAGTCTAGTCTATAATCTAGTCTATATTCTAGTCTATAGTCTAGTCTATAGTCTAGTCTATAGTCTAGTCTATAGTCTAGTCTATAGTCTAGTCTATAGTCTAGTCTATAGTCTAGTCTATAGTCTAGTCTATAGTCTAGTCTATAGTCTAGTCTATAGTCTAGTCTATAGCCTAGTCTATAGTCTAGTCTATAGTCTAGTCTATAGTCTAGTCTATGGTCTAGACTATAGTCTAGTCTATAGTCTAGTCTATAGTCTAGTCTATAGTCTAGTCTATAGTCTAGTCTATAGTCTAGTCTATAGTCTAGTATATAGTCTAGTCTATAGTCTAGTCTATAAGGTAAACTTTCAGCTAAAAATTTGAGTTTTTTGAATTGTGATTTTTACAACAAAATCCCATTTTTACTCAAAACATGATTTTTCACTAAGAAAAAAATACAAAATAACCCCCTCATTTTATAAAACGAAACTTTCGTTAACGTAAAAAATTTGTATGAAGAATACAGGGAAATTTTTGAAAATATGAATTTTTTCCATACAATTTTTTTTGAACGTTTGTCGTTTCGTTTTATAAAATGAGACCCTAAATAAGTTTTGGTAGGAAATCAATATTTTCCAAAAAGGTCTTATTTTCTATGCTAATTTGAATTTTTCACTAAAACAATCCATAAAGGGTATAAAAAAGTACCTCATAACTAAAATTTTTACCCACTTCTTATATTTCTACTTTCAAAAATTTTCCCCAACAATTAACGTTTAAAATGAACTTGGTGCTAACTAGCTAACAAAGGCCAACAATAGCAAATATTCAAACAAGAAACGAAATAATAATAACAACAAACATTCCAGTCAAAACAATGCTACCAAAACAGCTGTGTTTCATAAACAATCAAGTAAGTAAATAAAAAAGAGTTAATAAAAAACAAATGGAAATTATTAAGAGCATTTTCTTACTAAAGAAAGAGTAAATTTTTCGCACATGCTCATTTCACTTAAGGTCCACAAATGATGCTGAGAAGTCGTTGACTTATGAATTGGTTTCTTCAATTCAGATTTAATCTATTGAAAACTAATAAACAATTTATATATTTGCCGGTTATTTTCTTCATACGTCTTAGGTATTTTTTTTTTTTTTTTCGTTTTGTAAATTACCGATAATAATGTTAATAATGAATTTTACCACAATTTCCATTCAATTTCCCTCTCGGTAAGATGTATTGTTATTTAATGTTAAAATATTAGTGTGTATAGTTGTGTATTTTATATCCTACAGTTATTTTTTCATGTATTTTCATTTTTGGCATTTTAGCTGTAAGTTAAATTATATTAAAAGAACAATGTAATTATATCAATATTCTGTTCGTACTGCATGGAAAATTATGTAATACTAATAATATTATTATAGAAAACAAAATTATTTAATAAATTTAATGATTTTTTTTATTTAATTATATACAAAAAACTTCAACAGACTAGAGTATAGACTAGACTATATAGACTATAGACTAGACTATAGACTAGACTATAGACTAGACTATAGACTAGACTATAGACTAGACTATAGACTAGACTATAGACTAGACTATAGACTAGACTATAGACTAGACTATAGACTAGACTATAGACTAGACTATAGACTAGACTATAGACTAGACTATAGACTAGACATAGACTAGACTATAGACTAGACTATAGACTAGACTATAGACTAGACTATAGACTAGACTATAGACTAGACTATAGACTAGACTATAGACTAGACTATAGACTAGACTATAGACTAGACTATAGACTAGACTATAGACTAGACTATAGACTAGACTATAGACTAGACTATAGACTAGACTATAGACTAGACTATAGACTAGACTATAGACTAGACTATAGACTAGACTATAGACTAGACTATAGACTAGACTATAGACTAGACTATAGACTAGACTATAGACTAGACTATAGACTAGACTATAGACTAGACTATAGACTAGACTATAGACTAGACTATAGACTAGACTATAGACTAGACTATAGACTAGACTATAGACTAGACTATAGACTAGACTATAGACTAGACTATAGACTAGACTATAGACTAGACTATAGACTAGACTATAGACTAGACTATAGACTAGACTATAGACTAGACTATAGACTAGACTATAGACTAGACTATAGACTAGACTATAGACTAGACTATAGACTAGACTATAGACTAGACTATAGACTAGACTATAGACTAGACTATAGACTAGACTATAGACTAGACTATAGACTAGACTATAGACTAGACTATAGACTACTATAGACTAGACTATAGACTAGACTATAGACTAGACTATAGACTAGACTATAGACTAGACTATAGACTAGACTATAGACTAGACTATAGACTAGACTATAGACTAGACTATAGACTAGACTATAGACTAGACTATAGACTAGACTATAGACTAGACTATAGACTAGACTATAGACTAGACTATAGACTAGACTATAGACTAGACTATAGACTAGACTATAGACTAGACTATAGACTAGACTATAGACTAGACTATAGACTAGACTATAGACTAGACTATAGACTAGACTATAGACTAGACTATAGACTAGACTATAGACTAGACTATAGACTAGACTATAGACTAGACTATAGACTAGACTATAGACTAGACTATAGACTAGACTATAGACTAGACTATAGACTAGACTATAGACTAGACTATAGACTAGAATAGACTAGACTATAGACTAGACTATAGACTAGACTATAGACTAGACTATAGACTAGACTATAGACTAGACTATAGACTAGACTATAGACTAGACTATAGACTAGACTATAGACTAGACTATAGACTAGACTATAGACTAGACTATAGACTAGACTATAGACTAGACTATAGACTAGACTATAGACTAGACTATAGACTAGACTATAGACTAGACTATAGACTAGACTATACTAGACTATAGACTAGACTATAGACTAGACTATAGACTAGACTATAGACTAGACTATAGACAAGACTATAGACAAGACTATAGACTAGACTATAGACTAGACTATAGACTAGACTATAGACTAGACTATAGACTAGACTATAGACTAGACTATAGACTAGACTATAGACTAGACTATAGACTAGACTATAGACTAGACTATAGACTAGACTATAGACTAGACTATAGACTAGACTATAGACTAGACTATAGACTAGACTATAGACTATAGACTAGACTATAGACTAGACTATAGACTAGACTATAGACTAGACTATAGACTAGACTATAGACTAGACTATAGACTAGACTATAGACTAGACTATAGACTAGACTAGACTAGACTATAGACTAGACTATAGACTAGACTATAGACTAGACTATAGACTAGACTATAGACTAGACTATAGACTAGACTATAGACTAGACTATAGACTAGACTATAGACTAGACTATAGACTAGACTATAGACTAGACTATAGACTAGACTATAGACTAGACTATAGACTAGACTATAGACTAGACTATAGACTAGACTATAGACTAGACTATAGACTAGACTATAGACTAGACTATAGACTAGACTATAGACTAGACTATAGACTAGACTATAGACTAGACTATAGACTAGACTATAGACTAGACTATAGACTAGACTATAGACTAGACTATAGACTAGACTATAGACTAGACTATAGACTAGACTATAGACTAGACTATAGACTAGACTATAGACTAGACTATAGACTAGACTATAGACTAGACTATAGACTAGACTATAGACTAGACTATAGACTAGACTATAGACTAGACTATAGACTAGACTATAGACTAGACTATAGACTAGACTATAGACTAGACTATAGACTAGACTATAGACTAGACTATAGACTAGACTATAAACTAGACTATAGACTAGACTATAAACTAGACTATAGACTAGACTATAGACTAGACTATAGACTAGACTATAGACTAGACTATAAACTAGACTATAGACTAGACTATAAACTAGACTATAGACTAGACTATAGACTAGACTAGACTAATTTTCGCGCCCGAAAATTCATCTTTTCTCCTGAAAGTTTCTATTTACATTGGCGCACCAATAATTTCAGCTCTTCATAAAAGTGTCAATCTTCTTACCAAAATGTTGAACTTCTTATTAGAAAGCTCAACTTCTCACCAGAAAGTTAACCATCTCAAGAGAAAGTCCAACGTCTCATGTCAAAGCTTATCATAATTTCGACTTTCAAACCAAATACTTGAACTTTTTACTAGAAAGTTCAAGTTTTGACCAGAAAGTTAACCTTCTCAAGAAAAAGTTCACCGTCTCATGTCAAAGCTCATCATAATTTCGACTTTTTATTTTTTTCGGAAGAATATTATTTATATTATCACAATAATGACTTTTTCATTAGAAAATTGAAAATCTTCGGAAAAAGTTTAGTTCTGTCAAAAAGTTCTACTCTTTTTATGTCCATTATTAGAAGAAAACTAAACCCATTGACAAAGCTCGATAGCGCTAAAACGTCTGTAATCAGCAAGATTCATCTAAAATAAAGGAATTTAGCGGAAAAAGCTTTAAAGAAAAAAGCTTCTTTGCGTCGTATAATTACTTGGGATGAAAAATGGTGCCATTTCGATAACTTGAAGCGTAAGGAATCATTCAACACTCATAGAAGGAAACCTGCAGCGGAAAACTGACACAACTGAGATATAGATGGAGCAACATGCTTAACGCCTACTGGTCCCACAGAGGATGTACTGCCTCCAATATATGTCTAGCATACAAACAGAGTCCGTCTCATACCACGACACATTCAAGAGCCCAACACACCAGTTGGTCACGTAACAATAATACCGACTGTAGGCCTCTCAAATGTGGATGCTATGTTAACATTAACATAACACCTACCACAACATTTGCTCTTTCCATAACCAGAGAGTGTTATCAATTATAGAAGAGCTGCTAAACAAAACTCTCACACTACCGGAACAGTAAAAACTGTTGCATGTTTTATTCGTATGTTAACAAACTTTTAACACACACTGTGGTAAAAGTAAAAGAAAACAGCAACAAAAAATGGTTGCTTTGCTGTTATCATCATTTTCACTTTCATGTAAACAGTTCTAAAGCATGTGTTTTTGTATTTTTTGGGATACACATATCCAGGCCGCTCTGCAAAAATATTTTTGTACTCTTGTTTTTCTTTCATTTTCACTTTCACTTTCTTTTACATTATTTTCAATTTGTATGTTGCCAGTAAAATTCTATAAACAGTGGCGTTTAAACGTGTATAAATGAATTTAGCGGCATTTATGCTCTAAGCATTTGGATACAGATAAATTTGTTATGAAATTTTAGTATTTTTGCTTGTTCTAGATAAAATAAACGTTATTCTTTGGGTAAAACAATTAGTGCAAGAAAAAAATTTTTTGCTTACAAAAGAGCAAAATGTAAACAATAATTGAAGTGTAATTATAAAGAAACAAAAAAAGAAAAATTTACATAATTAAACAAAAGAATTGTTTTAATAAAAAAAGAACAAAATTTATGAAAGAAAAATTTACAAAAATTGCAAAAATAAAACAGAAAAATTTTGCATAATTAAAGTTACTACAGAATTTAAAAGAATTTTTCTTTAAAATACTTAAATATTTAAATGAATATTTATGTGTATGTATCTATATATTAGTATAGTGTGTATGTGTATAGTAAAATTTAAACCACAAAAAGTTTTTGTAATAATCTCAACCATTTTATGATGGCTAACCGAGTTTTTTACATACTTTTTAATCCATTGAAATTTGTATTCCCTTTCTTTTTGTTATAAACATTTTTCCCCTTGCTGGGTAATGTGTAAATTTTTTGATAAGGGTCCAAAATTAAGAGATTAAGTCAATTTTATACATGTGCTGTTTTGAAAAAAAAAAAAACAAGAAAAAAAAATCACAAAAAAGTGAAACAAACTGTTACATTCATTATATTATTGTTCAAGTCATTGAATCTGAATTTATATTAAAGTGTTAGGAAAAAAGTGTTGTTGTTGTACAAAAACCTACATCGAAATGTGTATAAGAAGAGCAAATCTTTGCAAAGGACCTCTAGAAATGTATTGAATATTATAAAAGTATTTGTGTAAGTATTATTTATGGTTAATAGTTTATATAGCTTCTTTTTCTATCCCATTTTTCTGATTATTATTTTACGATTTGTTGTAGCATTTCCGTTTCCTGATGAAAATCAATATCTTTTTAATAACATTATTTTAGATATTGGTTAAAAGGTACTGTCACATACATTGATTAGAAAAACAAATCTTTTAAACTGGGGAATTTTTGTAGACATTTAATCTGATAACCCCCCATTGATCTTAGAGGAAATCTATTAATGCCTGGTTATGTTTAGCAAATGTATTGACAACCTGTTGGTAAAAAAAAAACTTAATTAATTTTATTTGTTCTTTTTACATAAAACCAAATAAACTAAATTTTCCCAAACTTTAAACTCCATGTTTGAGTCCTAACAAAAGAGTTATTCGATTTTCGTGCTTTTATATGTATATGACTTAAGACTTCCAGTAGTATGCAGTGTTGCCAGGAGCTTCATGAATAAAGCCCAAATTAGACTTTTTACGACCATTTAATACCCTAACCCAATGATATTCGAAAGATGTAGAATGACACTAGATCCAAAATTAACAATTTTAACAGAATATGTTCAAATGTTTATATTTGTATTTAACTCGAAATCAAAATCGCAAAAAAAGTTTAAAAAATTAGAATTTTTACGTGTTAAGAAAATATTTCAAATGTTTCTCTATATGAGGCGTATACTTCATATTTGTAATATCGATAAATAATTAACACGTATACGTACAGGTGTCGTCAATAGAAATAGTGCTATTTCACAATGTAAAACTTTCTATTTGAAATGAAAAAATTAAGACGACGTTTTTTGATTCTATATGTTCACAATTTTTGTTCTTTATGACAACAGCTACAACTTTGACTCAGAGAGTAAATCAAAATTCCGAACGGTTTGCAAGATATAAGCCTGATTAAATGACGTCTTTTTGCAAAAATGACACCCGTTAAAAAGTGCATGACTTTGGGTAAAACTGGTAGACACGGTTTGTTTTTAGTCTTTTATAACGTAGTGGTGAAAAAACGCATACAGTATAATAATAACAAGTAAGTAAGAGTATATGTATAAGATTCGGCTGTGCCGAATAAAAATATGTTTTTTTTTAATTTAAATTTTTTTTTTTTTTTGGAAACAATGCAAAAATAGCTATCCGAACTCCTTAGGACAATTTTTGCTAGGAACAATAGGTAAAAAGCTACACTCATTCGAATAAAACCCTGTATGACAAAAAAGTCCAACTTTGACCCCCCCCTCTAAGTCCAGCAGTTCTTGACCGATTAAGCTAAAAATTTGTATCTGGCCTACAATTCAATAGTACTAACCACGGTGCAAATTTCATCCAAATCGATTTTTTGAGTTGGGTCACTTGACACGAAATTGCCCATATGTATATTTAAATGAGTCGCGCTACTGACTGACTGACTCATTTAGAATCATAAAATTTTTAAAGTAGATGTGTTTTTGGTAATGTATATCCACTACGGAGTGATTTTTGAAAATTTGTTAAAAAAGGGCAGATTGTCCACCACCTGGAAATATTATATTCCCCGCTGACCGAAAAAAAAAAAATGGAGAAAAACGAATATGGAAAATAAAAAGATAAAAGTTACAGTGCAGGGCCTAAATAACCCAGTACCAGCGGCAAGTGTTGATCTATTCGCAGTCACATGTCGTCGTCATCCTGCAATCGTTAGTAAATTACTACTACGGAGGTGGGTACCTTGGCCTCCGTGGCGGTCAATACGTCGAGCGTGCAGCATGCCATTGTCAAAAACATAGGGATGAAAGAGAAGGATGTGCTCGGAGAAAGCTCTAAGCTGCCTCGGTCTTTAAATATAGGTGAGGACTACGACTCTGAGTCCTCAGATGATAATAACAACAGCATTATAGCAAATCCCAAAAAGAATGAAGTAGAGCAAATGGTGAAACAGGTGAGTGATACCATAGCTAAACTACCTATTACGAAGAAAAGACTATCTGGAACATAGAGAAGGAAGTTGAAAAAGATCCTTCAGGAAATCATAGTTAGTCAATCCCACGACATTCCAAAGGAAAAATCGAACTCTTTCACAAAAACTGAGGCAAAGAGGATCAGGTCAACTGAGAATAAATCTGAGAAGAAAAAGTGCTCCCCGTCTTCTAATACACAGTCGAAGCCAAGCCATACTTCACTCAATGGAACCTCAAGTCAGAATACTGTGAGTAAGGGTGACAACGCCAAGCCAGATATTCCGAAGACGATCACGTTGGAGTAATCAACCTCAAAGGTAAGGGTATCTCAATAGAAGGAGGAAGGAGAAGCTAGACAGTGGAACATGAAAAGAGCCGCCATCTTACGCCAAAGTAGCCAGAAGATGACACCGGGGCGATCTCTGCTATGTAGTTTACGATGCCGGTAACAAGACAGGCAAAATTCCAATAGACCAACAGAGTAAAATAGAAGAGCTGGTCAACAATAAGATAGAGGACCACGCAATCGCTTCAAAGGGCAAACAACCAATAGAGAGCGTGAGCAGCGAGTTCAGCGTGGGCGTGATGTTGATGAGGTTGGCATCTCACCAATGTGTTAGCACTGTAAAGAACTTAGTGGAAAGTATCCTTCCTCCCTGGGATGGCACTAAGCTGGGACTTGCAAAGAAGAGCGAGCTTCCGGTGCTCTTAAAAGTATGGGGCAGTAAATTGGCTAATGAACGTATAGTGAAAATTCTTGGTGGTCAAAATGCTGAGCTAGCCATGGAAAAATGGGACGTCTTTTACAGGAAAGAAGAACCTGAGGGAACTTTATTTGTAATAGGTAACGACCTATTGGAAGGGCTGTTACAACAAGCCTCGAAAAGGACACTAAAAGCCTAAGACTACAGCATCGGTAGCCACTACTGTAAACGTCGTAAAAACTCGCTAAAAGAAAGTGCAGCTGCCCTTTTCAAAATTGGGAAGGCTCCGATTGAAAAGGCTGTCAAAACCGGTCCCGATAAGACGGTACACAAAGCATCATTAGCAAGCACTGGTAATTTTGAGGAGTCAAATTCTAAAAGCGAGAAGGAAATCACTCACTCACCCGGAGACAGAATAGCAGTGCTTTCCAAAAATTGGAAAGGTGTCGATTAATAAGACTGCTATTCCTATGCCTGATAAAGAGACCGCAGTGTCATCTATAGAATCCACTGCATTAATAGCCATTTCAGGCTACCTAGAGGAGTCAAATTCAATGAACGAGGATGATCACCAACAAACAGTTTAAATGGATGACCATCGGAGCGAGACGGCTACCAACGTTCTGATGGCTAAAATTAAAACAGGTAAGATACATATAGCTTTTATCCAGAAACCTTGGACGATTCGCAACAAGGTTTCTGGATTAAATCACGTATCTTATATCATTCCGCTTTTGGTACTTTTTTTTCTTTAAATGATACTCTTTGTATGATCTATAATATGAATCCAAAACACAAGATTATTAAACATATACGGTCCTTGTTTAATAGAGAACTTTTAAGTACTTTTTATCTCTCAAATGGTACTTTTTAAAATTTTCTAAAATATTCAATCTAGAAACATAAATTTGAACATTCGTGGTTCTGACAAAATAATCATCTGTAAGTGGGGAATCTTTTGAACTTTTCCACACTTCAAATGGTACCTTTTGGATTCTCTATAATGGGCAACCGGAACACATGACACAGGGTCCTTATTAAATGGGAATTTATTGAGGGAGATTTTTGTAAATTTTAGTTTTTCAGATGGTACTTTTTAATATAAAATTTAACATGTGGGGACCTGAATGAATGAGAATCTAAAGAAAGGGACATTTGGTACTTTTTCGTTCACTAAATTATATTTTTGGAATTTTCTATAATATTGAACACAGAAACATATATAAATATTTTATGGGAATCTCTAAGAAGTATTCGAGTTGAATGGAGAAGAGTTAATTAGAGTTGTGTTGAATACTGGAGAGAAGAGTAGAGTTAATTAGAGTCAAATGGAGTTTTTTTGAGTTACGTAGTTTAGAACAGAGTAAAGCATAGTTGAGTAGAGTAGTGTAGAGTAAAATAGCGAAGCATTGTGTTAAATAGGCTATGTAGTAGAACAGAGTAAAGTAAATAGAGTGAAGTAGTGTAGTTTCGATTAGTAGTGTAAAGAACACTAGAATAAAGTAAAATAAAATTAAGTATATTGGAGTAGTGTAATGAAGTGTAGTATAGTGAAGCGTAAAGTAAAATCAAATAGAAAAATTTTTAATATTTGAAAAGTATTTCTATACATTAAAAATATCCTTTTACTATAATTTTAAATTAAAAACTACTGAAAGGTCAAACATCAACTCATAAATATTTTACATTGAAATTAAACTACATATGTACATATACCACCAATACACACAATTATTATTATGGCAACGCTGATAACAAAATTCATATAATCTACAACAAAAACAGATGTGTAAATATTTTACAACACAAATTCCCCACAGTCATATAAATGATATTGTAACCAATATTGATTTTTAACTTGTACATAATTTATACAATATCTACTACTATACTATAACGTCAAAATTTACATTTTAACATAATGCAATTAAAACTTAGATTTTATGATAATTATAATGCAGGTTTGCTGATAACAAAGTTTTGTTCGTAAACTTTAACTTTCCATAAGTTTAACTAAAGTGATGATTTAAAATTTGCTGTCAATTGCCTTTAGCACAATACAAAACAATATGCGGGTAAAAATAAGTAAGTGGCTTTGAAGTTGATAAATTTTAATTAAAAAGGAAATTTGTACCTCCTTTACCTTTTAATTTTTCTCTTTTCAATACGTTTTATTTTAATTAATTAATTTTTCTGTTAAGAAAAAAACAATAAGAAAAAAGTGGATTCAAAGAATTCGTGACATTTCTCTCGCAGGACACACAAACATTTTATATTGAAAAAAAGAAAATTAAATTTATTCAATCAACCGCATTTACTGGATTTTTTGTTTCTATCGACGCATAACTAACTGATTTCGTAATTAGCTGCCGTGTTTTTTATTTGTGTTTTTTCTTGCTGTTTATTTTCTGTGTATTTTAACCAAAAAACCATCAATTTATTTTGCTTCATTTCCATTTACACTTCACACAAAGAGTGGAGTTTAGTGCCTTTTTTGGGTGTAAAATAATTTCTCACTGGGCCCTTGCGGTGTGCAACATTTAAATAATTTATTGTGGTCTATAAATAATATAATTAATCACTTGCACAGAAAACCAACTTGCACAAAAACACAAAATATACACTCGTTCGAAATAAGCCTGCATTTGAAATCTTCTGCTTGAACTAGGACCAGACAAGATTTATGGAATATTTATGTAGATGTAAATGCTTTGCAGGTACTTGTTTTATGTGGTTTTTTGTTAATGAGAAAAATGTTAAAGCTTAGCTCAAAAAATAAGCCATTTTAAACATTTTGAGAATGCACTTCAAACATTACGAGCGGCAAGTAAGCTTACTACATAAGATGTTAAAGAAAGTGTTACAAAAGTGGTTGATATTTCCAACAAATTTAGCTAATGAAATAACTAACTAACTATAACTACCGAAACTAACTAACTAACTAACTAACTACTAACAACTAACTAACTAACGAACTACTAACTAACTAACTAACTAACGAACTACTACTAACTAACTAACTAAAACTACTCTAACTAACTAACCTAATAACTAACTTACTAACTAACGAACTAACTAACTAACTAACTAACTAACTAACTAACTTAACTAACTAACAACTAACTAACTACTACAACTAACACTAACTAACTACTAACTAACTACTAACTAACTAAACTAACTAACTAAACTAACTAACTAACTAACTAACTACTAACTACTAACTAACTAACTAACTAACTAACTAACTAACTAACTAACTACTAACTAACTAACTACTAACTAACTAACTAACTAACTAACTAACTAACTAACTAACTAACTAACTAACTACTAACTAACTAACTAACTAACTAACTAACTAACTAACTAACTAACTACTACTAACTAACTAACTAACTAACTAACTAACTAACTAACTACTAACTAACTACTAACTAACTAACTAACTAACTAACTAACTAACTAACTAACTAACTAACTAACTACTAACTAACTAACTAACTAACTAACTAACTAACTAACTAACTAACTAACTACTAACTAACTAACTAACTAACTACTAACTAACTAACTAACTAACTAACTAACTAACTAACTAACTAACTACTAACTAACTAACTAACTAACTAACTAACTAACTAACTAACTAACTACTAACTAACTAACTAACTAACTAACTAACTAACTAACTAACTAACTAACTAACTAACTAACCTAACTAACTAACTAACTAACTAACTAACTAACTACTAACTAACTAACTAAAAGTTTTAACTATTTTTATAGCGACCATCAAAAAAGATATATTGATTTTGTCATTGCGTTGTAACACATCGAAATATTGGTCATACACCCACAAAAGTATATATATTCTGGTCCTCATAAAATTCTATGACGATTGACGTACGTTGAAAGCACGATAGAGTCCGAACGGAATGGGATAGATAGTTGAAATATTCACAAATATTCTCTATGGATAAGGTTTGTTTGGTATTGGAAAATGGGCTATATCGGTACACGTTTTCGAATAGCCCCCTATACAAGTGGGACCCCTGAAAAAACTGCTTTAACGTGCATATCTTTTTTAAAAGTACAAAATTCGACATAAATAAGTTTCATATGAGCCAAAATCTCCTTACCAAATTTTATAAGGATCGGTCCATAATTGATCCTACCTCCCATATTAGGTCCCCTTCGGAAAATCACTATAACGCTCATTTCTGGCTTACAAACAAGAATATAGCGATGAAATTAGGCACAAATAAGTTTGATGCGAATCAAATTCTCTCTACGAAATTTTATATGGATCGGTCCATAATTGACCCTACCCCCCATATAAGTTCCCCTTAAAAAAATTACTTTAACGATCATTACACGCTTAAAAATACGAGTATAGCAATGAAATTTAACAGAAGTAAATTCCTGAAGAGCCGAAACCTCTCTATCAAATTTTTGTGGATTGGCCCATAATTGACCCTACCCTCCATACAAGGTCCCCTTCAAAAAATACTTTAACTCTCATTACTGGCTTAAAAATACGAGTACAACGACGAAATTCGACACACATCGACAAAATCTGTTTATTAAATTTGATGTGGATCGGACCATAATTGACCCTGCCCCTTATATAAGGACATCTGAAAAAAAAGACTTTAACGCTCATTACTGATTTAAAAATACGAGTAAAGCCATGAAATTTGACACAAGTAAAGGCATAAGCAAATTTTATGTGAAACAGGTAATTACTTTAACGCTCATTACTGGCTTAAAAGTACGAGTGTATAGATTAAATTTGATATAAGCCAAAACCTAAGAAACTTTTATAGGAACGTAATGTGTAAAGTGTCGGGAACTGATATTCGATGTAAACATGTTTCATATGAACCAAAATCAGTCTAAAAAATTATGAAACATTTTCTAATAAAACGGTCAATAATTCACCATACCTCTCATATAAGGTCCTTTTCAGTAAATTTGATAAGTAATATCACCCTGATGTGTTTAGAAGAGCATTCCTTTTACGGCATTCGGTTTGATGGTGGGTATATTAGATTCGGCATAGCCGAATATAGCACTGTTACATGTTTTTTATCTATTTCCTCTGGAATTTCTACTTTCATGTTGGCTCTTTTTGCACTGATTATTTCTATTCGCTCATTGGCAAAGTACCGCTACTATCGTGTCAGATTCTGTTTTAAAATGATTGCTTTTATCTCAATTATTCTCTATTGCAATTGCTATTTGAATCGTGGCTGTTTTTATACTAATCTTTAATATTTTTTCTCTCATCTAAATGTTACGTCTTGTAAATTTCAACGGAACAAAATTACACAACTACATACACTGCCAAATAAATAGCCTGCACTTATACATTAACTTAAATTCTTCAACGCTACATTAAATAAAAAGCACTTACTTACATCCTGACATTAACATTTGCACAGATTTTCAAGCCCAAACCAGCATTTCAACAAAAACTTCAAGAAAATATAAAAAATCTCAAACAAAAAGCCCCGTAAAAAGTAGAATTAAAGTGAAAGAGGCAGAAAAACCAACAACCAAACACACACAGAATGACTTTTTAATACTTAAAGAAAACTTTTCGCAAGGCCAAATTAAGTATATAATTTTTACCCAAAGTTATAATTCAAATTTTTTTTGCGGGTTTTGTTCTTACTTTTTGCAAAAAGACATATGTATGTACTCGTAACGAAGAGTAAGTTTTTCATGAAAAGAAGTTTTTCTGTTTTGTAAAACACACTCTTCAACTGAACCACTTTCTCACGCGCTTGTAGACACATAAAGGATTCTACAACAGTTGTTATATTTACAGATGGTTCTTTAGTTTTTTTTTTTTGCCAAATGAACTAAAGCCAAAAGTCAATTTACAAAAGAGAGGAAAATAACTGATTTAATGTTTAAGTAGTTTTTCTAAGGAACTTTTTCTTTGGGTTATATGGAAATAAATGAATGCCTGAAGTAAAATAGTTTTATTTTAGATTTGCAAGACCATACATACATTTAAAGAAAATAATATATAGCTTTATTATAATTTATATTGTAGCATTTTAAGGGATGTAGGTTTATTATTGTTTAGCCAAAAGAC
>NW_023997583.1:0-20059 GCF_015586225.1 Lucilia sericata
GTATCGCCAACATGAAGGGATCCCAAGTCCTCATCTTCTACCCCTGCAGATACGGTAAACCGCACCCCAGGGGTCATCTCTATTGTCCCGTACGAAGTCTCGCCACTCGTCCTCTTTCACTCTAATTATCATGTCCTTATACGTACGTAAGGCCGAAAGATAGTCAGCTTTGCGCTGAACTAAATCCTCTGCGTTAGTGAATCTGGCTCTCTGGAATCGCTTCCGGAGACGCCTGACTGACCTTCGCATCAGATCCAGCTCACGAGTCCACCACTTCACTTTACTGAACCTAGTCTTACGACTTCGACCCAGCAAAGTGTCATTAGTGTGACACATCCACTGATCTATCATACCGACCTGGTCATCTATCGTCAGTATCCTAAAGTCCTCAATCGGCACCTCTGAGGCCACCGACCGAAAATACCCTGCGTACGAGTCCCAGTCAATATTCCTATTCCTCAAGTTCGAGTCTGGTCTGTCCTAACCGTACGTTCTCTGCAAGTGACCGTAAACTCAATGAGCCTATGGTCACTTACACTCCAGTCATTACACACCCTCCACCTAAAGTCAAATGCTGTCATAGCTGCACCATTGGCAGCTGTAACGTCTATGTCACTGGTACCCATAGGACCGTCAAAAGTGTACAGGTCACTCGGCTCATTCACCACCATGACGCACTTGGTAACCAGCCATTCGCTAAGCATAACTCCTCGTATATAGTTCTGATGACCAGGGGCTAACCTGTCCATCTTACTGAACCACATACGAGAGCATGCGTTTGCGTCTAAGCTTAGGATTACAGGATAACTACTCGCGAGGAGTAGTACCGAATCCAAGTAACTTAAGAACGGTTCCAATGGATAACCAAACCTACAGTACACGCTAACCAGGATCACCCTACCGAAACTACCTTCAACGGAGATACTAATGCCTAACTGGCTGCTACACAAAACTGTACAGTCCAAGTCACTGTCACACACTATAACGGCCGCATTCCCCCCGTCGTCAGTAAACGACCGTACACCCCCCGGCAATCCTCTTATGCGACCACCCGAGGTATACGGCTCCTGCACAAGTGCAAAAGTCGCACCCCGGACACGCATAGCTTGCCCCAATTCGCACATCACTGCATATGACCGCTGGCAGTTGAGCTGCAAAAAATTGATGGAGTTGTAGTCCATGGCGTTTAATGTCTGGCGTTCGCCCTAGCCACCATCGCGCTGTAAACCGGACAGGCAGCTGACATCATCAAGTGGTCAGCCGGTAGTCCCTTAAATGAACAATTCCTGCAGTGGATCTCGTTACACAGCGTGAAGCCAAATGTCCAACCTGCCCGCAGAGGCGGCAAACGCCCTCCGTCATCCTGCACTCCCTCACCCTATGGTCAAAGCCCAGGCAAACGAAAGCAGCTGGGCACGGCATCATGTGGGCGCACCATAAGGAGAACCACTTAATATAACACCGGCCATTGTCCAGCAATTGCTGCATGGCCTCGTTATGCCCTCTAAAATGACACTTACCGGCCCGCCTGAAGACTTCAAGGGTGCAGAGACTAGCCTGACTGACCTCTTGAACTCCTCAGGAGTCATCCTACGCCTGAAGTTCAGGTCGTAGAGCTCCCCCATAAACTCATCCGGAGTGATTTCCGGATGGACGCGCTGCACCACCACCTTAGGACCCAACTTGTCATTCACTGACACTTCCAGTCCAACTTCCCCAAACTTTCGTTGGCTGCCACCTTCTCCCTCTCAGCCACCGATGGAGTGCGTATCCATCACCGCACCATCACTTCGCCGAAGCGGCCTCAACTCGTGCACACGAACGCCCAAGGTAGGGCCAACCTCCTTCACCACCTTCTCCACCACCTCCTTTGAGGTTACACCCTTCTTTCCTTTCACCACCACCGACCAAGTTTCCACCGGCTTAGGCAAGTTTACAGCAGGAGCAACAGCAGACTGCAGTAGCAGGGACAACAGGAACCCTTCTTGAAGCCGACGCGGACCTGGATGCCACTGAAGGGACAGCAGGAACCTTGAAGGTGGACTGCCCCGCCTCCAAAACCTCCAGCTTTCCCTTCATTTCTCGTTTTCAGCCATCAAATTGAAGACTAGCGCCTCGAATTTCGCCGCATTCTCTAGAATCTTCCGACCCAGAATAGGTCCACCCCATCCACCAACACAGCTTCCCATCATCGACTGAGTTATATCCTTGGCATTCACCACCGTCTGGTTTAATATCCTCGCACTCGCCGAAGCCGAAGATGACGCAACCTTCCAGCCCTACTCGCCGCAGCAACAACACCACTCAAATTAGGCAAATTGCTAGCAACACCAGCAACAGAACCAGCAGCCGCACGCTTGGCCATCGGGGACCCGAGCCTTCCTGACCCCTTACCCGAGTTGTTTGCAACCTCCTCCGTCTCTGTGCTCGACATTTCACTGTCAGTATGCCGCAGCCTCCTAGTCGCAACCGGCGGCTCAAATTCAAAGGCCGTCGTGTCCGACGCATCTCCTCTCGGTACCGGCTTAGAAGTAGTCGGATCCTCGGCCGACATATCCGACGTGTCCGCCTTCCCTTTACCCTTCTTCTTGCTCGCGGGAGCAGGAGCCATATTCACCCAAAACCAAAAATGTAATGTCCAATAGCAAATCAAATTACACGCAAAATCGTCAACAAGGGAAAATAAGTAAATAAATATATTAGTAGGTGAAACCCCCTAATTTAGCGGGTGCACAACCACAAGATAAATGGTATGCAGTACCAAAAACTGCTTTACCTTAGCAGAGACCAGAACCATGCCTGCCTTACCGACAACTTCCGGTCTGAAATGGAACCGGAAGTGAACTGCCTTACCGACTGCACTGCTTACCGACTCCCGGTCTGGGGTACGAACCGGATGACACTGCCTTACCGACTTCCGGTTTAGCCAAGTCACAAACCTCTCCACCGGTCTGGCAAACACCACTTGCCAGTCTGGCAACACCACAAATCTCTGGCCGGAGTTGACCTTCGAGCCGGAGATTCACCTTGAGACTCCGCTGACAAAAGGAGTCTCAAAACTTTGTTTACTTTGTACAACTACAAAAATAAACAACACACGTTGTATATAAAATATACACTTCACACACAAAAACCGATATCGGATTTTAATCGCACGCATCGACGGAATCACTTTGACCGATTTTCGAAATTCGAACAGATTCTGAATCTATAGAGTCCCAGTTATACAATGACTATCGCTCGTTAATTTATTCGCACTATTTCACACCGAAATTCACCGACAAAAATACCGCTTATAAAAACACGTCCGTACAGTACGACGCTACAGCAAAAGTGTAGTAGATAGGGACAGTAGGATCTCGTTAATCCATTCATGCGCGTCACTAATTAGATGACGAGGCATTTGGCTATTTTTTTTTTTTTTTTTTTTTTTTGACGAACGATCCCACCAATCACACACCCACTCCTCCCCGATCACGGAGTGACCAGGCCCCACGTACGAAGGGCGGTGCCGTACTAACTTAGCCCGAGCTAAGCAGAAACGTCCTACAAAAAACTTAAGCCTGATAACCGCAGGCTGCACGTAAACTACTTTAATGTCTAAGGAAATAAAAACAAGTAAGAGTGTTATATTCGGCTGTGCCGAATCTTGTATACCCCACCATCAAATCATTGCCAAAAAGGAATGCTTCCTTATAAATAAACTTTGATATTTAAGAATCGATGCTTTTGTTATTATCAAAACAATTTTCTCATTTATTACATCTATGTATAGGGAAATTTTTTATCGAATTTTGTCGCTGTCCTTGTATTTTTAAGGTAGCAAAAAGCGTTAAAGTTATTTTCTGAGGGGACGTTTGGTCAATTATGGACCGATCCTCGTCAAATTTTCTATAACGATTTTAGTTTAGGCTAGTAATGAGCGTTAAAGTCATTTTCCGAAGGGGACCGTATATGGGGGTAGGATAAATTATGGACCGATCGTTATAAAATTTTACAAAGCGATTTAGGTTTCTATAGAATAAGTTTATGTCGAATTTCATCGCTTTAGATGCTTCTTTTAGACCATTCTGAGCGTTAAAGTATTTTTCTGAAGGGGACCTTATATGGGGAGTAGGGTCAATTATGAACCGATCCATATACAATTTTAAAAAGCGATTTAGGTTCCTATAAAATATGTTCATCTCGAATTTCATCGCTATAGATGCTTCTTTTGGACAGTTATGAGCGTTAAAGTCATTTTCTGAAGGGGAACTTATATGGGGGGTAGGGTCAATTATGGACCGATCCTTATAAAATTTTACAATGATATAAAGGTTCCTAAAAATATGTTTATGTCGAATTTCATCGCTATAGATGCTTTTTTTAGTCAGTTATGAGCGTTAATGTCATTTTCTAAGCGGGACCTTATATGGGGGATAGGGTCAATTATGGACCGATTCTTATAAAATTTTACAATGATATTAAGGTTCCAAAAAAATATGTTTAAGTCGAATTTCATCGCTATAGCTGCTTTTTTAGTCAGTTATGAGCGTTAATGTCGTTTTCTGAGGGGTACCTTATATGGGGAATAGGGTCAATTATGGACCGATGCTTATAAAATTTTACAATGATATTAAGGTTCCTAAAAAATATGTATATGTCGAATTTCATCGCTATGGCTGCTTTTTTTAGTCAGTTATGAGCGTTAATGTCATTTTCTGAGGGGGACCTTATATGGGGGATAGGGTCAATTATGAACCGATCCTTATAAAATTTTACAATGATACTAAGATTCCTAAAAAATATGTTTATGACGAATTTCATCGCTATAGCTGCTTCTTTTAGTCAGTTATGAGCGTTAATGTCATTTTCTGAGGGGGGACCTTATATGGGGGATAGGGTCAATTATGGACCGATCCTTATAAAATTTTACAATGATATTAAGATTCCTATAAAATATGTTTATGTCGAATTTCATTGCTATAGCTGCTTTTTTTAGTCAGTTATGAGCGTTAATGTCATTTTCTGAGGGGGACCTTATATGGGGGATAGGGTCAATTATGGACCGATCCTTATAAATTTTACAACGATACTAAGATTCCTAAAAAATATGTTATGACGAATTTCATCGCTATAGCTGCTTCTTTTAGTCAGTTATGAGCGTTAATGTCATTTTCTGAGGGGGACCTTATATGGGGGATAGGGTCAATTATGGACCGATCCTTATAAAATTTACAATGATATTAAGATTCCTGTAAAATATGTTTAAGTCGAATTTCATCGCTATAGCTGCTTTTTTTTTCAGTTATGAGCGTTAATTGTCATTTTCTGAGGGGGACCTTATATGGGGGATAGGGTCAATTATGAACCGATCCTTATAAAATTTTACAATGATACTAAGATTCCTAAAAAATATGTTTATGACGAATTTCATCGCTATAGCTGCTTCTTTTAGTCAGTTATGAGCGTTAATGTCATTTTCTGAGGGGGACCTTATATGGGGGCTAGGCGAAATCGTGGACCGATATTGCCCATTTTCAATACCAAACAAACTGCATCAATATAAAATATTTGTGCAAAATTTCAGCTCGCTAGCTGCTTCCGTTTGGACTCTATCGTGTTTTCAACAGACGGACAGACAGACGGACAGACGGACAGACGGACGGACATGGCTAGATCGTCTTAGAATTTAATGAGGTTCCAGAATATATATACTTTTATGGGTCTTAGATGAATATTTCGATGTGTTACAAACGGAATGACAAAAACAATATACCCCCCATCTTTTTTGATGGTGGGTATAAAAATTAATTCTGCAAACCCCTCAATTGAGAGGCCTGCAGAGTCTAATTTACCGGATGCCACTCTAACCGATACCCGATCTCAAACTGCGCGGATCCATGAATCTACGATGCGAAATATACCTCCTATCATAACCCTAGTACTAATAATAGCGGTGTCACTTTTCCTAATTAACCCCCAATCTAATAACCTATCAACTGATTCCCTGCACCAAATACCTCTCCAATTTAATGTAATTGCACCGAAGTGCAATTGGTCACGTCCGTAAAGATCCGTCAAGGCCCTAATCACGCCCTGATTGTTGTATTTGTTCGTCTTCTCTCTATGCATTTCAGACATAACACGACCATCTGTGACAACCTGTGCATCGAGCACGTAGATCTTTTCCCCTTTGTAAGCCACTATATCCGGAATCCGAATACCATCGATTGTTTGCAAACGTCCTTCTACTACTGTCGTGAAACCCTTACCCCTTAAACTTCTGTCCACATACTTAACTACACTGTCATGTCTCTTCGTCCGATCAGCCCTAGTTTTATAACATCCCTGAACTATATGGTTAAGAGTCTCTTGAGCTTCGCAGCCCGCACGGCACCTTCGATTGGATGTCCTACCACGGGAACATCTCGACCGGGTGGGGAGCGCATTAATGCGTAACTTTATACAATTTATAAAGTCCCTACCAGACAGAAGCCTGGTAGGCTCTCTCACCCAACGGTGGGCTTGTTTGTGGTCTTTACTTTGTAATAGACCACGCCCATCGAAGGAGTCATACAGCCGCTTGGCCCAATAGGCTCTCATATCCCCCTTACTCAGGATCCTAATATCTCCTGCCAAAAGTCTTCTTTCTACTTTGGCGACCTCCGCAGCGACGAAAGTGTCTGCGGACACAATTCCACTATCTAGTGGTAATTGTAAGTTCCTCAGACGCTCAAGTCGTAATAGAGGTGCCTGCCACCTGAGTGCGACTAGACCCAAGCCGCCGTCTTCAACCAACGCATAGAAGAAAGCGACAGGGACATCGTCTGGCAGACTTAGCCATTTTCGTACGTAATGCCTAATCGTTCGATCGATTCCATTTAGACAACCAAGCATGACGTTCCCGAGGGTCAGTACATGATAAAGTTGTGGAATCAATATAGTTCGTAGCGCAAACAATCTTTGTTGTGGCTTTAAGGGTGCTCTAGTGAGCCGATCTAACTTCACAATAAGGTCCTTCTTCAGATCCACCTTCGATTTCCCGTCAGCAGTAAATGTTATACCTAAGTACCCTCCACTCGTCGGTCCTCTTAAGAGCTGATATAGAGCGACCTGCTATCTTGAACTCCTGTTGAACTACGACAGATTTCTTCTGTTTGGGCTGTCCTTTTATGGACACAGAAAGACATTTGGCGCTGTTCAACCGGAGTCCACATGACAGAAGAAATTCGCTCGTTATATCAGCAATTTAAGACCTAACGGAGTTGAGGCCCAGATTACAAGGTCGTCAGCAAAAGCGGCAATATTCGTCATTTGATTACCTATCCTGCATCCGAGTTCTACTGGAAGTTTACGGATCAGTCTGTCCACAACTAGATTGAACAGTACTGGAGATAGGGGATCTCCCTGTTTTACCCCTCTGCCGGGTAAAACTAATTGATCCGACTCCCAAGTATCACCCGCGAAAGTGATGCCTGATGTTTCATACAAATGACTTATGTAGTCGACAAGCTCCTGCGGCAAGCCGTACGATTTTAGTGTTCCTAAAATTGCCTTATGGGACACTGAGTCAAACGCTTTACTGACGTCCAATACTGCTATGTGACAGGACTCGAAATTCTGATGATGGACCCTGAGAAGTAGGTCGATCATGGTCGTGTTATCGGCACATCCATCCGTAGGCATGAAACCTTTCTGCCTGCGTTCGAAATTAATGCACTTAGATATTCTCTTCGCCAGGATAGAATGAAGCCACCGAAGGAGAATTGAAGATAGGGTTATGGGTCGGTAATCTTCAGGAAGCGAGGGCTCTTGCTTCTTCGGTATGAAGATTGTCCTGGCCACACGGAATCTTCTAGGTATCTTACCACACCACATCATCAGGTTAAATATTCGAACCAACATGTTAGTTGGAATAGACCTGATTTGCCTCGATGTGATCCCATCCGCTCCGGGCGAGGTGGTAAGAGAAGGCTCGGACCCCTTAATCTCATCATGCTCTATGGGGTACCAAGGATTCCCAAGAAGGTACCTAGAAAGATTTTCACATTGTGGCCCCACTTCTTCCCTATGTTCAAAGACTGCCTTCCAGTAGGGCTCCATTATATCTCTGGGCGGTTGTGAGCAACTCTCAGTGCCGTCTAGAATACTCTTTATACATCGGCCACTGTGTCTGCGAAAATTTCGCTGGACCTTGGCATATTCATGTCTACGCCTCTTACGTCTATTTGTGAACGTAGGAGGTGGTCGGGGTAAGACCTGCCGTCGGGTTCTGAGGCGTGGTGGAAATACCTCATCTAAGTAACCCGACAGTCTGTGTAGAACATGATCCTTATCGTTCTCATTGACGCTGCGTACAATAGAGTTCAGATAAGGTGCACAGTAACTGTCAGTATCAAGATCATCTAGACTGAGCAGAAAGGTTTTGATAGGATCTTCCACTATAGGAAGAGGTCCATTCAATGGGTGTTCCACTATAGGAGCTACCTCATCGACGACTTCAGATGTTTCCATAATCGCGTCCTGGTTGGGTACCCATGCACTCGCAATATTAGTTTGTCCTTCAGCGGAAGCTAAACGGTCGAGATAGGTTCGGACTTTAACCTTATATTCATCTCGCTGTCTCATCTTTTTAATTGCTTCCACTGTGCGATGCACGAACCGCTCACGAAGAGCATGGTTCATGAAGCGAACGCCACCGTTATGGATCAGTTCAGCTTCGGTACATGCCAGTAACGATATTTCTTCATCATTCCATCGTGCCTTTTTATCCGATCTGGTATTCATCTGATCGGATACATCCGGATGTGCACGTCTGATGTGGACGCCTAGACCCGACTTAGTCGAGAATGAGCGACCACATACGACACAGAGATGTGGAGTATCAGTCATACCGCTAGCCCCGACTGAAACTCCACTGTCTCCACCTGCCTGCTCAGGTGTATTTAGATTAAGATGATTAGAATTAGAATTACTGTCCCCTAATCGAGACATTGGGTTGGATGTAGTGGAATTGAAAATGTTGACTCTGGTACCTGTCACACTACTTTCTTCAGGTACAGAGGATAAATTCATACTTCCCAATGTTTCTCTAATAGCTCGCTCTCTTAGATTCATGGATGTACCGGGAGTACTATCCAACCTTCCGTCCAAATCGGTACGCCGTGCTTGATACACGACGATTTATATTTAAATTATTATTTTCGCTTTCATTATTCGTGCCGATTTAAAAGAGTCGAAGGGGGTGGCAGCCCCAGGGACCCATAAGCCTTGACATTTAGCCGTTAAGATGTGTTTTAGTTTCCTAATGAGATACTCTGGGTAGTCGCATCAGGGTGGGTGATACAAATCCGCTTAATGTGATTCCCAGTGAATTTCATAGTTAACAATGTGTATACTCAAACACCTTCTCTGTATGTTCAGTGATGATTATACACTCCACATCTTAACGTTTCCGGTTGGTACCACGAGGAGGTATGTCATAGGCACATGGTGAGTTCTTCGAGAAGACCCGCGCTTACCTTGAATTTCTTCACTTTGACATTCAGAGCACTGGGCAGAATCACATTGTGTCAACACCCGCTAGGGCCATCACAATGCTTTGTTTTAATTAGACAGTCGGATTCCCCAAGTCCGTGCCAGTTCTGAATTGATTGTTAATTGATAGTCGTTATAATTTAAAAGGAATATATCTTGCGATAATTCCCTAAAAATTTTAGCAAGAAAGTTCCACAATTGGCTACGTAACTACTATCCGGGGAACAAGATCCGAAAATCTCTATTTACCCAGAACGAGTACATAAACCATGTTATTGCTTCCCAATCAAGCCCGACTATCTCAATCTTCAGAGCCAATCCTTATCCCGAAGTTACGGATCTAATTTGCCGACTTCCCTTACCTACATTATTCTATCGACTAGAGACTCTTCACCTTGGAGACCAGCTGCGGATATTGGTACGGCCTGTTGAGAAGTTTGCGTGACCCCACCATAAATTTTCAAGGTCCGAGGAGAAAATATCGACACAACAGTAAATGTCATGCTCTTCTAGTCCATCTACCATATCTCTCTTCGAAAGACTTCCATGGTAGTACGACTATAAACAGAAAAGAAAACTCTTCCGATATCTCTCGACGGCTTCTTTATGGTCGTTCCTGTTGCCAGGATGAGCACAAGGCCCATATTTAATAACAAACGGATACTCAACAGGTTACGGAATTGGAACCGTATTCCCTTTCGTTCAAAATTATTCAAGTGTTTTTATTACTTTTTCTTATATATACTTGTATATATTTTACTATTCATTATAACTTGAAAATTTTCGGCTTTCGCCTTAAACTTAGGGACCGACTAACTCGTGATCAACCACTTGTTCACACGAAACCCTTCTCCACTTCAGTCCTCCAAGGTCTCATTCGATTATTTGCTACTACCACCAAGATCTGTGCCAATGGCAGCTCCATGCAGGCTTACGCCAAACACTTCTATGCTCACCATTGTACCCTCCTACTCACTAAAGTTTCAAAGTTTAAAATCCAACCGAAATTGAATATAAACCATCTACTTTAGCGGTAATGTATAGGTATACAACTTAAGCGCCATCCATTTTAAGGGCTAGTTGCTTCGGCAGGTGAGTTGTTACACACTCCTTAGCGGATTACGACTTCCATGTCCACCGTCCTGCTGTTTTAAGCAACCAACGCCTTTCATGGTATCTGCATGAGTTGTTAATTTGGGCACCGTAACATTACGTTTGGTTCATCCCACAGCGCCAGTTCTGCTTACCAAAAGTGACCCACTGGGCACATTATAATCACAACCACAACCTTCATACCAAGAAAGGTGAGGTTCTTACCCATTTAAAGTTTGAGAATAGGTTAAGATCGTTTCGACCCTAAGGCCTCTAATCATTCGCTTTACCAGATAAGATTATTTTACATAATTTTTAATGCACCAGCTATCCTGAGGGAAACTTCGGAGGGAACCAGCTACTAGATGGTTCGATTGGTCTTTCGCCCCTATACTCAATTCTGACAATCGATTTGCACGTCAGAACTGTTTCGGTCTTCCATCAGGGTTTCCCCTGACTTCAACCTGATCAAGTATAGTTCACCATCTTTCGGGTCACAGCATATATGCTCAAGGTACGCTCTAGTTAGAGGTATAAATAATATAAATATTATTATACATAACTGTATAGAACGCCCCGGGATTGAATTAATAGACTATAAATAGGCTAAAAAACTAATCCCATTAAAGTTATGTTAATTTCGCTATTAGGTTTTTATTCCCAATAACTTGCAAATATGTTAGACTCCTTGGTCCGTGTTTCAAGACGGGTCCCGAAGGTATCCTGAATCTTTCGCATTGTTAATCATACAAGTGCATATAATGAACATAAAAATCATTGATTAATATGATATTATAAAATATAAATATTTAAGCACTGTATATAATAAATCTATCAACGCTTTATCAAATCAAAAGAATTTATTCGATATTAAATTGCAAGCAAAATAATTTGAATAAACATAATCTAATGATCTTATGATAAATAATGTAAAGTTAATAGATTACAATGTCCTTTATAGAAAAAATGCACACCATTATTATAATATTATAAATATTAAAATCATAATGATGAATTTTCCATAACGGATATTCAGGTTCATCGGGCTTAACCTCTAAGCAGTTTCACGTACTATTTAACTCTCTATTCAGATTCTTTTCAACTTTCCCTCACGGTACTTGTGTACTATCGGTCTCATGGTTATATTTAGTTTTAGATGGAGTTTACCACCCACTTAGTGCTGCACTATCAAGCAACACGACTCTTTGGAAATGCCATCTAGTAATCATTAACGTTATACGGGCCTGGCACCCTCTTTGGGTAAATGGCCTCATTTAAGAAGGACTTAAATCGTTAATTTCTCATACTAGAAATTTGACATTCCATACACTGCATCTCACATTTGCCATAAAGACAAAAGTGACTTAGTGCTGAACTATTTTCTTTTCGCCTCGCCGCTACTAAGAAAATCCTTGTTAGTTTCTTTTCCTCCCCTCATTAATATGCTTAAATTCAGGGGGTAATCCCATATGAGTTGAGGTTGTATAATAAAATAAATTGATAATCTATCAATATTAATATCAAAACCATGAATAAGAATCATTTCTTTTTTTTTCTGTATTTTTCTTTTTCTTCTTTTAGAGAGGCAATTCTAGTTTCATAAATATTTTATGCTAGACTTTCCTCAATAAAAAAGAATATAATAAAATGTAATTTTAAAAATACTCTGATTTTATTCAATAAGAGGTTTTGTATCTTTAACTTTTAGTATTATGGATACAAATAAGAGTATCCAGTAATACAACATGTGCTTCTAAATAAAAATGGATTTTATTTAAAAAAGCAACTTATTTAGCATAGTCTTACAAACCCTCAACCATATGTAGTCCAAGCAGCACCTTAATTATAAATTAAAGTACCTTACAGCATGGACTGCGATATTGCGTTCAAAATGTCGATGTTCATGTGTCCTGCAGTTCACACGATGACGCACAGTTTGCTGCGTTCTTCATCGACCCATGAGCCAAGTGATCCACCGCTTAGAGTGATATTATTTATTTTTGTATGATAGGCAATTCATAAATTTGTTTATTGAAAGAAATCAAAAATACACCAAACCAAATTGGCATATATCAATTCCTTCAATAATTTTGATTATATATCATACATACAAAGTTTGTTGCGAATGTCTTAGTCCTTTATAAAAAAGAATAATTTTTTAACTTATATATATAAAAAGCATTTTAGCTTTCATAATATACAAGTACAACTATATTTATGTTTGTTATGCAATATATGGTATAATATTACTTATGCCAGTATATTGAGAAATTTTGTATATATATTCTACGCATTTTTATATATATATATAATATATATGTTATCCAACGCTATCCTTTTTTCTTGATTTAATAATTGTCGCATAAAAGCTCCCAATATATTTTTGTTGAGGGCCCCAAACTCAACATATATAACTTTTTAGTTATATTTTTCTCTAGACCAACGCTTTTTTTCTTTATATGTGGCATAAACCACATATATATATTATCCAACGCTTTTAAACGCATAAAGCGTTTCTCAACATGTTTTTTATAACGCATGTTGAGACGTAACTCAACTTTTTGCGTTTTCACAGTTTCTTGATCATTTCTTGTCTTCGTGTAGTCTTCTTTTTATTTTTCATTATTTTCGCTCTGTATTTTTTTTAAAAAAAATACTATGTTGAGGCCCCAAACTCAACATTTTATAGCTTTTAAAAAAAGCTTATTATAGATTGATTAACCAACGCATTTTTTAATTTTAAAAAATTTATTTTATTTAATTTTATTTTGTTTTTTTTTTTTTTTTTTTTTAACCCTCCCCACTATAGTGGAGAGGGCTATATTATTATTTTAGTGGTAAGGAACACATTAATGATCCTTCCGCAGGTTCACCTACGGAAACCTTGTTACGACTTTTACTTCCTCTAAATAATCAAGTTCGGTCAACTTTTGCGAAACATCCGTAACACACAAGGCGTTACAGTGATCACGTCCGGAGACCTCACTAAATAATTCAATCGGTAGTAGCGACGGGCGGTGTGTACAAAGGGCAGGGACGTAATCAATGCGAGTTAATGACTCACACTTACTGGGAATTCCAAGTTCATGTGAACAGTTTCAGTTCACAATCCCAAGCATGAAAGTGGTTCAGCGGTTTACCCGGACCTCTCGGTCTAGGAAATACACGTTGATACTTTCATTGTAGCGCGCGTGCAGCCCAGGACATCTAAGGGCATCACAGACCTGTTATTGCTCAATCTCATTATTGCTAGACGCAATTTGTCCATTTAAGAAGCTAGTATCCTTATAATGGGATAAACCAACAGGTACGGCTCCACTTTCATAAACACATTCAAACACTCACACATTTTACTGCGATCATAAATGAAGGCTATAAAAGCTTCAAACACCATAATCCTGAAAGCATCTATTTAATATATTTGAGTCTCGTTCGTTATCGGAATTAACCAGACAAATCACTCCACGAACTAAGAACGGCCATGCACCACCACCCATAGATTCGAGAAAGAGCTATCAATCTGTCTTACACGCTTATGTTCGGACCTGGTAAGTTTTCCCGTGTTGAGTCAAATTAAGCCGCAGGCTCCACTCCTGGTGGTGCCCTTCCGTCAATTCCTTTAAGTTTCAGCTTTGCAACCATACTTCCCCCGGAGCCCAAAAGCTTTGGTTTCCCGGGAAGCGACTGAGAGAGCCATGATAGTAGCTACACCCAATTGCTAGCTGGCATCGTTTATGGTTAGAACTAGGGCGGTATCTGATCGCCTTCGAACCTCTAACTTTCGTTCTTGATTAATGAAAACATCTTTGGCAAATGCTTTCGCTTAAGTTAGTCTTACGACGGTCCAAGAATTTCACCTCTCGCGTCGTAATACTAATGCCCCCAAACTGCTTCTATTAATCATTACCTCTTGATCTAAAAACCAATGAAAGTAGAACAGAGGTCTTATTTCATTATTCCATGCACAAAATATTCAGGCATTTGGAGCCTGCTTTAAGCACTCTAATTTGTTCAAAGTAATTGTACCGGCCCACAACAACACTCGATGAAGAGCACTGAAGCAGGTTTAAATAGGAGGAATATGCATAAATACAAGTATTTAATACATATAAGAACTCCACCGGTAATACGCTTACATACATAAGGTACAGTACAAACTACAATTATAGTTGTACTACCCGTATGAAGCACAAGTTCAACTACGAACGTTTTAACCGCAACAACTTTAATATACGCTATTGGAGCTGGAGTTACCGCGGCTGCTGGCACCAGACTTGCCCTCCAATAGGTCCTTGTTAAAGGATTTAAAGTGTACTCATTCCAATTACAGGGCCTCTAATATGAGTCCTGTATTGTTATTTTTCGTCACTACCTCCCCGAGCTGGGAGTGGGTAATTTACGCGCCTGCTGCCTTCCTTAGATGTGGTAGCCGTTTCTCAGGCTCCCTCTCCGGAATCGAACCCTGATTCCCCGTTACCCGTTGCAACCATGGTAGTCCTAGATACTACCATCAAAAGTTGATAGGGCAGACATTTGAAAGATCTGTCGTCGGTACAAGACCATACGATCAGCAAGTTATCTAGAGTTCAACCATAATAACGATCTTGCGATCGCTTGGTTTTAGCCTAATAAAAGCACACGTCCCAAAGGTCCGTGTTTATATTGCATGTATTAGCTCTAGAATTACCACAGTTATCCAAGTAACCTATGAATATGACGAATTATTATTGTCCTCTACACGCACACATATAGTGTTTATGCGGAGAATAACAAAAATCCATCGGGGTCCCTAAGCTTCGAATATGACGAACTATTATTGAAACGCACACACCACATAATGTGATGTGTACCGACAAATAATAATCCATCTAAGCCCTAACTAAAATACGACGACGAATTCAATTATCAAATGCATACACAAATCAAATCAAATTCATCGAAGAGTTGATCAACCTTAAAGAATTTTCTAAAACATCACAATATATTCGAAATGAAACAAACATAAACATTTTATACTAAAAATTCAACATTCGATATTCGCATATATACGGCTTTTGGTTTGTTTTTGGCTGTTCATCCATTCAATTTCACAATTTTCACACTCTTAATAATTCTTTCTTTTGTCTCCATTGATCCTCCGTGTTAATCAAATTTGTTTGGAAACAAATTTTTGAAAGAATTTTTCAAAGGTTTTTCGAAAATATTTTTTGAAATAAAAAAATTTCTTTTTTTCTTTCAAATAATTGCCACAAACCAAAATGTATATAGCTTAAAATCAAATTTTTCATGTTTTTATGTATGTTTAATATAATAAAATTTTTTTTTGTGAAATCACCGAAAAATTCTAAGTCGATATAGAGATGAGGTAGTACAAGTTCTCCGCCAATTAGGTTTTTATGACACTAAAAAATTCATAACATTTTCAAAATTAACTTTTTTAAAATTCTTTTTGATTTTTAATCATAACGATTAGATCTAAAATCCGTAGAAAAAACTTTTTTTCTAAAATCGATATTGGCGATTTTAGATTTTTTCAAAATTTCAAAAAATTTATTTTCATTTCCATCATTAAGGAAATAATGAATTTTTTTTACCAAATATTTCCATCAATTATGTTATTTTTATATGAAATAATTAATATATTTCCATAAATAATGAAACTTTTGTATAGAAATTGCAATATTTTAAATATCCATAGAAATCATAATAGAATTTACTACGGAATATTTCGGAATAGTTATAATATTTCTAATTTATATTATTTTATTGTTTATTTCTATAAATGATGGAAATAATGTATAGAAAATTGTATTATTTCCATAACTAATGGAAATTTTATATAGAAAATACCATTATTTCCCTAAATAATGTCAATTTTATATACAAATTATGGTATTTCCGTAAATAATTGAAATTTTATACAGAAATTGTATTATTTCCGTAAATAATAGATATTTATATAGAAATTGTAGCATTTCCATAAATAATGTCCATTTTATATAAAGAATCGTATTATTTCCATAAATAATGTAAACTTTGTGTACAAATTGTAGTATTTCCGTAATAATTGAAATTTTATATAGAAAATTGCATTATTTCCATAAATAATGTCAATATTATATACAAATTATAGTATTTCCGTAAATAATTGAAATTTTATACGAATTGTAGTATTTCCGTAAATAATAGAAATTTTATATAGAAATTGTAGCATTTCCATAAATAATGTTCATTTTATATAAATAAAAATCCTATTATTTCCATAAATAATGAACATTTTTTGTACAAATTGTAGTATTTCCGTAAATAATTGAAATCTAATCTAAATTAAAGTTCATTTCTTAAGTATTTCCATAAATAATACAAATTTTTACATAGAAAATTCAAGTATTTCCATAAATAATGCTCATTGTTTTATAGAAAATTACACTTTTTCCATAAATAACAAATTTTTTGATACAAAATTCGAGTATTTCCATCAATAGTGCAACTTATACAAAAATTTTACATAAAACTACAAATTTCTTAACAAAATTCCATAATTTTTACCATTTTTAAGCAATTTTTAAAAAAATTTTCCCCCAAAATTTGCTTTTAAAACTTTTTTTTTCGTTTTTTTCTAAGTCGATGACAGAAAAATTTTGCCACTTAAATTAAATTTTCATTTTATACATTCGCACATTAATCTATAATATGCTCATGTATTTTTTTTTATTAAATCTTAAAAAACATCTTATTACAAGATGTTTTTCTATTTCTTAATCCAATTCGATTCTATAATACTATTCAAAAATATATTATATTATATATATATTATGATTATATCATATATAATCCATAATCCATATAATATATTTTATATAATATATATTATATATGTTGTATATGATGATTATTTAAAATATCATCATCATATACATCATATATATATATATATAGTATATAAAATATATTATACATGGATTATGGATTATATATCATATAATCATAATATATATTGTATAAATATAATATATTTTTGAATAGTAGAATCGTCAAGCTAAGGGATGAGTATCAGTGAATCGCAGAAGTGACGCTGACTCTACCACTAACAACACCATTGCCCTTTTCTATTCAAAAATAAGTGTTATTATAAGTAGCTAGCGCGGCGTGCAAGTGATAATATCCTCTGCGACTTGCTATGCTACAATAAATACAGTTGTTGTGAATAATGAAGAATTGTTCTTCCATTGATAGGAATTGCCAAAATATTGACTTATTAGATTAGTAAAACTAATCTGTCTGTCTGTCTTACGAAACCCAGCTCGCGTTCCCTTGAACACATTCCAACGCTTGATGAATGAATTTTCTTTCACACAAAGTAAACCCAGCTCGCGTTCCCTTGAACAATCCAACGCTATAATCAATTGAGTTTTGCTTCACAATTATAGACATTTTCAAAAAGTCTTTCATTCTTAGAGTAGTAAAACTAATCTGTCTTACACTCCCTTGAACAATCCAACGCTATATAAATGAGTTTTGTTGATAGAAATTTTCAAAAAGTCTTTCATTCTTAGAGTAGTAAAACTAATCTGTCTTACATTCCCTTGAACAATCCAACGCTATATAAATGAGTTTTGTTGATAGAAATTTTCAAAAAGTCTTTCATTCTTAGAGTAGTAAAACTTATCTGTCTTACACTCCCTTGAACAATCCAACGCTATATAAATGAGTTTTGTTGATAGAAATTTTCAAAAAGTCTTTCATTCTTAAGTAGTAAAACTTTCTGTCTTACATTCCCTTGAACAATCCAACGCTATATAAATGAGTTTTGTTGATAGAAATTTTCAAAAAGTCTTTCATTCTTAGAGTAGTAAAACTAATCTGTCTTACATTCCCTTGAACAATCCAACGCTATATAAATTGAGTTTGTTTCACAATGATAGAAATTGTTAAAAGTCTTTCATTCTTATAGTAGTAAAACTAATCTGTCTTACGTTCCCTTGAACAATCCAACGCTTGATTAATGAAATTTTGTTTCACATATGAAATGCCGACATCGAAGTAAACCCAGCTCGCGTTCCCTTGAACAATCCAACGCTTGATGAATGAATTTTTCTTCACAATGATAGAAATTAGCAAATAGTCTTTCATTCTTAGAGTAATACAACTAATCTGTATGTCTTACGAAACCCAGCTCGCGTTCCCTTGAACAATCCAACGCTTGATAAATGAATTATGTTTCACAATGATATGAGGTAAACCCAGCTCGCGTTCCCTTGAACAATCCAACGTTTGATGAATGATTTTTGCTTCACAATGATAGGAATTGCCGACATCAAATTCTATAATCCAACGATTGTTGAATAAAGTTTTCTTCACAATGATAGATCCATGTTATTTTTTAACATTTCTGACATCTCTTGTTAAATACACATTACTTTAAACCAAAATAATTTATAAGTTTCCTTAGAGATGAGTAAGTACAAGTTCTCCGCCAATTAGGTTTTTTAAAAGTTAAAAAAATCATAACTTTTTTCAAAAATTACTTTTTTTTAAAATTTCTTTTTGATTAATAATCATATCGATTAGATCTATATTATTAACATTAATAAAAAAATCAATATGAAAATAAAGAAAATCAATAAAATTTTTTTTTTCGTCATTTCCATCAATAAGAAAATCATATGTTGATAACAATAAAAAAAAAAAACTCCAACAGCTACATAAATTTTTATTTTTGTCCGTCGCCACTTTATTATATTAGTGTGCAATAGCAATAGCATTTCATATTTTGAAATATCTATAGATAAATCAATAAATTGAATTAAACATTTGTATTTGCGTTTCATATTCTTTAATATTTTGAAATATCTATAGATAAACCAATAAATGAATTAAAAATTTATCTTTGGCAATAGAGCAATTTTGTATTTGTTCATATTTTGACATATGTATTAGATATAACTCCAAAAATTGTCATTAACATTTATGTTAGCGTTTCATATTTTTATATATCAATAAATTGATCAATATTATTGTTATATTTTCATATATTTTCTTTTTCTTTACTATTTTTTCTTAAGTTTTTTTTTCTAAGTCCTTTTCTTATTTTAATATATTATTTATATATGTAATTAATTAATATGTACATATGTATATTATATCAACTTAGAAAAAAATCTTATTATGTATTAATATATACATATTAATACATATGTTTATCACAACTTATTCTAATTATGTGTATTAATATATATACATATATGTATATAGTATATCAACTTAGAAAAAAATCTTATTAATAATATATTTATTTAAATATATATATGTATATTATAATATATATAATATACATATATCATTTTATCAACTTGAAAACCAACATCTTATTATAATATATTATTTAAATATTATTTTCTTTTATTATTTATATATGTATATTAAATATATATACATACATATAATT
>NW_023997584.1:0-20197 GCF_015586225.1 Lucilia sericata
GTCTAGTCTGTAGTCTAGTCTATAGTCTAGTCAATAGTCTAGTCTATAGTCTAGTCTATAGTCTAGTCTATAGTCTAGTCTATAGTCTAGTCTATAGTCTAGTCTATAGTCTAGTCTATAGTCTAGTCTATAGTCTAGTCTATAGTCTAGTCTATAGTCTAGTCTATAGTCTAGTCTATCGTCTAGTCTATAGTCTAGTCTATAATCTAGTCTATAGTCTAGTCTATGATCTAGCCTATAGTCTAGTCTATGGTCTAGTCTATAGTCTAGTCTATAGTCTAGTCTATAGTCTTGTCTATAGTCTAGTCTATAGACTAGTCTATAGTCTAGTCTATAGTCTAGTCTATAGTCTAGTCTATAATCTAGTCTATAGTATAGTCTATAGTCTAGTCTATAGTCTAGTCATAGTCTCTATAGTCTAGTCTATAGTCTAGTCTATAGTCTAGTCTATAGTCTAGTCTATAGTCTAGTCTATAGTCTAGTCTATAGTCTAGTCTATAGTCTAGTCTATAGTCTAGTCTATAGTCTAGTCTATAGTCTAGTCTATAGTCTAGTCTATAGTCTAGTCTATAGTCTAGTCTATAGTCTAGTCTATAGTCTAGTCATAGTCTAGTTATAGTTCTAGTCTAGTCTAGTCTATAGTCTAGTCTATAGTCTAGTCTATAGTCTAGTCTATAGTCTAGTCTATAGTCTAGTCTATAGTCTAGTCTATAGTCTAGTCTATAGTCTAGTCTATAGTCTAGTCTATAGTCTAGTCTATAGTCTAGTCTATAGTCTAGTCTATAGTCTAGTCTATAGTCTAGTCTATAGTCTAGTCTATAGTCTAGTCTATAGTCTAGTCTATAGTCTAGTCTATAGTCTAGTCTATAGTCAGTCTATAGTCTAGTCTATAGTCTAGTCTATCTCTATCTATAGTCTAGTCTATAGTCTAGTCTATAGTCTAGTCTATAGTCTAGTCTATAGTCTAGTCTATATTCTAGTCTATAGTCTAGTCTATAGTCTAGTCTATAGTCTAGTCTATAGTCTAGTCTATAGTCTAGTCTATAGTCTAGTCTATAGTCTAGTCTATAGTCTAGTCTATAGTCTAGTCTATAGTCTAGTCTATAGTCTAGTCTATAGTCTAGTCTATAGTCTAGTCTATGTCTAGTCTATAGTCTAGTCTATAGTCTAGTCTATAGTCTAGTCTATAGTCTAGTCTATAGTCTAGTCTATAGTCTAGTCTATATAGTCTAGTCTATAGTCTTGTCTATAGTCTAGTCTATAGCCTAGCCTAGCCTAGTCTATAGTCTAGTCTATAGTCTAGTCTATAATCTAGACTATATTCTAGTCTATAATCTAGTCTATAGTCGAGTCTATAGCCTACACTATCATCTAATCTATAGTCCGGAATTATAGTCTAATCTATGGTGCAGACTGTAGTGTAAGTATTGTTCAAACTATGGTTAAGTTTATAATCAATACTACAGTTAAGTGCTTATTTTCTACTATAATTTAATCTATGTCCGGACTGTAGACTGTTCTATAACATAGTCCACTCTATAGCCTAGTCTATAGTCTGGTTTACAGTCTGGTCTATAGTCTAGTCTAAGTCTAGTCTATAGTCTAGTCTATAGTCTAGTCTATAGTCTAGTCTATAGTCTAGTCTATAGTCTAGTCTATAGTCTAGTCTAGTCTAGTCTATAGTCTAGTCTATAGTCTAGTCTATCTAGTCTATAGTCTAGTCTATAGTCTAGTCTATAGTCTAGTCTATAGTCTAGTCTATAGTCTAGTCTATAGTCTAGTCTATAGTCTAGTCTATAGTCTAGTCTATAGTCTAGTCTATAGTCTAGTCTATAGTCTAGTCTATAGTCTAGTCTATAGTCTAGTCTATAGTCTAGTCTATAGTCTAGTCTATAGTCTAGTCTTTAGTCTAGTCTATAGTCTAGTCTATAGTCTAGTCTATAGTCTAGTCTATCTCTAGTCTTTAGTCTAGTCTATAGTCTAGTCTATAGTCTAGTCTATAGTCTAGTCTATAGTCTAGTCTATAGTCTAGTCTATAGTCTAGTCTATAGTCTAGTCTTTAGTCTAGTCTATAGTCTAGTCTATAGTCTAGTCTATAGTCTAGTCTATAGTCTAGTCTAGTCTATAGTCTATAGTCTAGTCTATAATCTAGTCTATAGTCTAGTCTACAGTCTAGTCTATAGTCTAGTCTATAGTCTAGTCTATAGTCAACTGTTTATTTTCTACTATAATTTAATCTATGGTCCGGACTGTAGACTGTTCTATAACATAGTCCAGTCTATAGCATAGTCTATAGTCTAGTCTATAGTCTAGTTTATAGTCTAGTCTATAGTCTAGTCTTAGTCTAGTCTTTAGTCTAGTCTTTAGTCTAGTCTATAGTCTAGTCTATAGTTAGTCTATAGTCTAGCCTATAGTCCAGTCTTTAGTCTATAGTCTAGTCTATAGTTTAGCCTATAGTCTATTCTTTAGTCTAGTCTTTAGTCTAGTCTATAGTCTAGTCTATAGTCTAGTCTTAGTCTAGTCTATAGTCTAGTCTATAGTCTAGTCTATAGTCTAGTCTATAGTCTAGTCTATAGTCTAGTCTATAGTCTAGTCTATCGTCTAGTCTATAGTCTAGTCTATAATCTAGTCTATAGTCTAGTCTATGATCTAGCCTATAGTCTAGCCTATAGTCTAGTCTATGGTCTAGTCTATAGTCTAGTCTATAGTCTAGTCTATAGTCTTGTCTATAGACTAGTCTATAGTCTAGTCTATAGTCTAGTCTATAGTCTAGTCTATAATCTAGTCTATAGTATAGTCTATAGTCTAGTCTATAGTCTAGTCATTAGTCTAGTCTATAGTCTAGTCTATAGTATAGTCTATAGTCTAGTCTATAGTCTAATCTATAGTTTAGTCTATAGTCTATAGTCTAGTCTATAGTCTAGTCTATAGTCTAGTCTATAGTCTAGTCTATAGTCTAGTCTATAGTCTAGTCTATAGTCTAGTCTATAGTCTAGTCTATAGTCTAGTCTATAGTCTAGTCTATAGTCTAGTCTATAGTCTAGTCTATAGTCTAGTCTATAGTCTAGTCTATAGTCTAGTCTATAGTCTAGTCTATAGTCTAGTCTATAGTCTAGTCTATAGTCTAGTCTATAGTCTAGTCTATAGTCTAGTCTATAGTCTAGTCTATAGTCTAGTCTATAGTCTAGTCTATAGTCTAGTCTATAGTCTAGTCTATAGTCTAGTCTATAGTCTAGTCTATAGTCTAGTCTATAGTCTAGTCTATAGTCTAGTCTATAGTCTAGTCTATAGTCTAGTCTATAGTCTAGTCTATAGTCTAGTCTATAGTCTAGTCTATAGTCTTGTCTATAGTCTAGTCTATAGCCTAGCCTAGTCTATAGTCTAGTCTATAGTCTAGTCTATAATCTAGACTATATTCTAGTCTATAATCTAGTCTATAGCCTACACTATCATCTAATCTATAGTCCGGATTATAGTCTAATCTATGGTGCAGACTGTAGTGTAAGTATTGTTCAAACTATGGTTAAATTTATAATCAATACTACAGTTAAGTGCTATTTTCTACTATAATTTAATCTATGGTCCGGACTGTAGACTGTTCTATAACATAGTCCACTCTATAGCCTAGTCTATAGTCTGGTTTACAGTCTGGTCTATAGTCTAGTCTATAGTCTAGTCTATAGTCTAGTCTATAGTCTAGTCTAGTCTTAGTTAGGTAGCTATAGTCTAGTCTATAGTCTAGTCTATAGTCTAGTCTATAGTCTAGTCTATAGTCTAGTCTATAGTCTAAGTCTATAGTCTAGTCTATAGTCTAGTCTATAGTCTAGTCTATAGTCTAGTCTATAGTTCTAGTCTATAGTCTAGTCTATAGTCTAGTCTATAGTCTAGTCTATAGTCTAGTCTATAGTCTAGTCTATAGTCTAGTCTATAGTCTAGTCTATAGTCTAGTCTATAGTCTAGTCTATAGTTAGTCTATAGTCTAGTCTATAGTTCTAGTCTATAGTCTAGTCTATAGTCTAGTCTATAGTCTAGTCTATAGTCTAGTCTATAGTCTAGTCTATAGTCTAGTCTATAGTCTAGTCTATAGTCTAGTCTATAGTCTAGTCTATAGTCTAGTCTATAGTCTAGTCGTAGTCTATCTATAGTCTGAGTCTATAGTCTAGTCTATAGGCTAGGTCTATAGTCTAGTCTATAGTCTAGTCTATAGTCCTAGTTCTAATAGTCTAGTCTATAGTTCTAGTCCCTATAGTTCCTAGTTCTATAGTCTTAGTCTAGAGTCTAGTCTATAGTCTAGTCTATAGTCGAGTCTATAGTCTGTCTAGTCCTAATTATGTCTAGTCGAATAGTCTAGTCTATAGTCCTAGTCTATAGTCCTAGTCTATAGTCTAGTCTATAGTCTAGTCTATAGTCTAGTCTATAGTCTAGTCTATAGTCTAGTCTATAGTCTAGTCTATAGTCTAGTCATAGTCCTAGATCTATAGTCTAGTCTATAGTCTAGTCTATAGTCTTAGTCTAGTCTAAGTCCTAGTCTATTAGTCTAGTCTATAGTCTAGTCTATAGTCTAGTCTATAGTCTAGTCTATAGTCTAGTCCTATAGTCTAGTCTATAGTCTAGTCTATAGTCCTAGTCTATAGTCTAGTCTTATAGTCTAGTCTATAGTCTAGTCTATAGTCTAGTCTATAGTCTAGTCTATAGTCTAGTCTATAGTCTAGTCTATAGTCTAGTCCTATAGTCTATCTATAGTCTGTCTATGTCTAGTCTATAGTCTAGTCTATAGTCTAGTCTATAGTCTAGTCTATAGTCTAGTCTATAGTCTAGTCTATAGTCTAGTCTATAGTCTAGTCTATAGTCTAGTCTATAGTCTAGTTTTAGAGTCTAGTCCATAGTCTTGTCTATAGTCTAGTCTAGAGTTTAGTCTATAGTCTACACTGCTTGCACGTTTTGTAGACATTTGTTTACTTGTTGTAAACAATTGAAATCTAAGCTTTTTGCAACCACGCTTTTTTTTTTTTTTTTTTTTTTTAAGTCAAACTCTCCAAAATACTTCGAATTTAATTAATTGCACAAAATATTTTTTCAATTAAAATAAAACACATTAAAATGGTTAAACAAAAACAATTTTAAATTAAATTAATTAATTTACTCAATGCGAAGAGTGTGTGTGTTTTATAACATACTGGCTATACCTAGTGTGCTTTGCTACTGTTACTGTTTATCTAAAATATTCGGATTTAATATTTTCTTAATATAGGCGTGGCTCCTCGCCCACTTGGAATTTCAAAATAAAAAGTAGCCTATTACCTATTCCAGACATACAGGAATACGCTGTGAAAATTTGAATAAAATCGATTCAGCCGTTTAGTAGTCTATAACGTTCAAACATACAAACATATAAATATACAAACAAACACACATTAATTTTTATATATATAGATAGATAGATAGATTTTAAAATTTTCTATTAAAATTAAATTGTTTGTAATATTGTAGCCCTGCAGCAACTTAAAAATAAACATTAAAAACTTTAATATTTATTTTATAAATTTATAGCAAAAATATTCCTAGTACAACTAACTCAACACTATTGTAATGACAAAATTTCCAATTTATTTTTAACCCTCCAATACAAAATTCTAATATTTATTTCAATTACTCTTGGTCCACATTTAAAATCGCTGGCTTTTCTCCCGCAACACGTTTATTATTGTCTGTAATAAATAGTTATGTAACTAGATGGTAAAATCAATATTTACATGTTGGTATTTAATGTGTTAATTGCATATTGACACTAGTTGCAGTCAACACCATGCAACATTGGCAGCAGCAACAACAATTGCTGCCACAATTATAATACTCTTTATAAAACATAAAAAAAAAAAACATTATATTTATTTTGTACATTTTATAATTCGGGTCTAGTACAATGTAAACGTATTCATGTGTTTATATGTTTACACGTGTAAATAAGGGATTTTTGACATCATAATAATACACGTGTACATGTGAGTATATTTTTAGAGTGAGAAGTGGAAAGTGATCTCTTTTATATTTGCCAATATTACACAATGTTTTATAAATTTTGTAAATATTTATTTAACTGTTATTGTGGTTTATGACTATGGAAAATATGAAGTTATATAAAATACCCATTGGGAAAATTGAGGTTAGAAAAAGGCAGATTTTTATTATTTAGTATACTGCGGTGTATACTATAGTCCAGACTAAAGACTGTCATTAGAGCAGACTTTAGAACTAACTATTGTGTCTTGACAATATTCTGAACGCTATAAAGACTAATGTCTATGAAACGAACTATGGTCTAGATAATATAAAATAATATAGACTTGACTATACTGAACCACAAACTAAACTATAGACTATACCATAAACTAAACCATAGACTAGACTATAGACTAGACTAGACTAGACTAGACTAGACTATAGACTAGACTAGACTAGACTATAGACTAGACTATAGACTAGACTATAGACTAGACTATAGACTAGACTATAGACTAGACTATAGACTAGACTATAGACTAGACTATAGACTAGACTATAGACTAGACTACAGACTAGACTAGACTAGACTATAGACTAGACTATAGACTAGACTATAGACTATACTATAGACTAGACTATAGAAGACTATAGACTAGACTATAGACTAGACTAGACTATAGACTAGACTATAGACTAGACTATAGACTAGACTATAGACTAGACTATAGACTAGACTATAGACTAGACTATAGACTAGACTATAGACTAGACTATAGACTAGACTATAGACTAGACTATAGACTAGACTATAGACTAGACTATAGACTAGACTATAGACTAGACTATAGACTAGACTATAGACTAGACTATAGACTAGACTATAGACTAGACTATAGACTAGACTATAGACTAGACTATAGACTAGACTATAGACTAGACTATAGACTAGACTATAGACTAGACTATAGACTAGACTATAGACTAGACTATAGACTAGACTATAGACTAGACTATAGACTAGACTATAGACTAGACTATAGACTAGACTATAGACTAGACTATAGACTAGACTATAGACTAGACTATAGACTAGACTATAGACTAGACTAGACTATAGACTAGACTATAGACTAGACTATAGACTAGACTATAGACTAGACTATAGACTAGACTATAGACTAGACTATAGACTAGACTATAGACTAGACTATAGACTAGACTATAGACTAGACTATAGACTAGACTATAGACTAGACTATAGACTAGACTATAGACTAGACTATAGACTAGACTATAGACTAGACTAGACTATAGACTAGACTATAGACTAGACTATAGACTAGACTATAGACTAGACTATAGACTAGACTATAGACTAGACTATAGACTAGACTATAGAATAGACTATAGACTAGACTATAGACTAGACTATAGACTAGACTATAGACTAGACTATAGACTAGACTATAGACTAGACTATAGACTAGACTATAGACTAGACTATAGACTAGACTATAGACTAGACTATAGACTATAGACTAGACTATAGACTAGACTATAGACTAGACTATAGACTAGACTATAGACTAGACTATAGACTAGACTATAGACTAGACTATAGACTAGACTATAGACTAGACTATAGACTAGACTATAGACTAGACTACTATAGACTAGACTATAGACTAGACTATAGACTAGACTATAGACTAGACTATAGACTAGACTATAGACTAAACTATAGACTAAACTATAGACTAGACTATAGACTAGACTATAGACTAGGCTATAGACTAGACTATAGACTAGACTATAGACTAGACTATAGACTAGATTATAGACTAGACTATAGACTAGACTATAGAGTTTACTCTGTAGGTCAGACTATAGTCTACTATATAGGGCAGTTTATGCTCCATAGGTCAGACAATATATTACAGAAAATCTGCTTTAGCTAGAGTATAGTCCACTCCGCTCTGTAGTCCAGACTATAGTCTGCTGTATATTCTAGACTATAGTCTTATCTATAAGCCAGACTATACTTTGCTCAATAGACTACTCTATATGACTAGCCTGGCATAGTTTAAAACTTCTAGTATTCTAATTTAAGAATCATAATGTGTGCTTTGCTATCAATTGCTCTTTAACAGTTTATTTTCTTTTAAAATCAAATGTGCATTTAGAAGATTATATTTACATAAGTATACATAGCTAATAACAACAATATTTATAAATCAATTTATTAACTTCCTTTCTGTAAAGTAAACAACCACTTATAAAGTATTTATTATTATACAAAGAAAGTATTTTTTAACATCTGATTTGTGTGCAATAGCATTTGAAATATATATATGTATTTGTATATAAAGTGCTAATGAAATACTTATTTTTATTTTAATCTTTTATAAGTCATAAACAATAAATTTTTATACATATTTAACAAAATAAAACTAAAGTAAACAAAATAATGCAACGTTTAAAAATTGTTTAACAAAGAAAACAAAACAAAAATTCCTTAAGTACCAGATACCAGAAATATAAATGCTTAATTCTATAAATTTGGTGGCTGCTATTGCTAATGATGAGTAAATAAATTAAATAACCTTGATTAAGATTTTTTTGTTTGTCGAAAAGGAATTTGAAATATTTTAAAAATGCATTTCGTACTTATTTGAAATGTTAAGTGCAATAAATTGAATAATTTTTTTTAATTAAAAATTAACCAGAAAATACGCCATATAAATTATTTTCTCAAATAGAATTTACATCAGTGAATATTTACAGGAAATTTAAAGAAAATAAATAATTAAAATATTTGTGTATTTAATATTGATTTTCCTTGACATTTCAATGAAAATTTGTTGAATTTTATTTAAATTTCAAACATAATTTCTATAACGTTTGGTGGCACCCTTAACACGTACATCAAGTATTTTCTGTTTTGAATCGGCCGTGAATAAAGTAAATACAACTTGAAATTTTAAATTTGGCAAAGGAAAATGTTGACTATTGACCTCGAAGTTATCCAAACCATAAGTTTTATTCTACGAAAAAAAAAATCAAAAAAAAATTAAAAATTTATTACAAAGAATCGTGCAAAATTAGAAATTTATTTTAAGTTTTTCACTCAAATAATTCATAGAACTGTTCTATATGTTTCTCTTACCTTTTCTATGGGACATTTTAGCGGAAATCTTGTCTGTTTACTTAACTCTTTAAGCACCAACTTGGGTATAGTTTGTTTGTTTAAGGCTCCTTTAAAAATCTCACAGGCATCGGCTTTGAATTCCACTGCATGAAGTTGTGTTTTATCTGGTTTCTCAAAATTTAAGGCAAATTGTAAGGGTAGCTTACGTATGGCTTGTGCAAAGGTAAAAGTACCATTGATTAGTTTACGTCCATGATACTGTACCAAATGTACATCAATATGAGGCAAAATATCCTTTAAATAAACTTCAATCTCCAAATCGTGAAGAGCAATGTCAACTAGAAGCTAAAACACAAAAATATATTAGTAGAAAGCTTTCGAGTTTCAATAGCTTTTCTTGAAAACTTTTCAATAGTCAAAGTTTAGCTTTAAACATAATCTTTCTTTCAAGTTCAACTTTAAACCTATGATACGGAGAGTGTAAGTTAAGCTTATACTATAGATGAAACATTTCTAGTTAAAGTTAAGCTTTAAAGTTCCAAAACTTGTATGTTTCAATGTTATGTCTAAATTTAGTTGTTTTTCGGGAGCTTTTAAGAATCAAAACATAGCTTTAATCACATATCTTGTATGTAGGTATATTAAAGCTTCAATTGTAGACCATTTATTAACAAGTTAAGCTTTAAACTTTCTGTCTTTCAAAATGAAAGTTCTGCTTGTAATGGAAACCTTTATAAAGGCAAAGTTAAGCTTTTAAGTTTCAAAAGTTTTAAGTGTTAAGCTTAGCTTTAAAACAGCTCTTCTCAAGAGCCTTTTAAGTATATACCATTTATTAACAAGTTAAGCTTAAAGCTTGGGAACTTTTAAAGTAAAAGTTCATCCAATAATGTAAACGTAAATAAAGACCAAATAAAGCTTTTATGTTTAAAAACTATTAGGTTTCAATCATTAGCTTTTATCGATGACTTTAGCTTTAACATAACGCTTTTATATTCGCATATTTAAGCCTAAAAGTAAAAGCTCAGCAAAGTTTTTAATTTAAAAAATATTATGTTACGTTTAAAACAACCTTTAACCTTTTAAAAGTAAATTTTTAGCTTTAATCATATGCTTTTATATATTTTCAAATTAAGTTTTAAACCTCGGGACTTCCAAAGTAAAAATTTAGCTTATAGTGTAAAGCTTTATATAATCAAAGTTAAGCTTTTATCGAAAGCATTTGTATAGCCAAACTCCACATTCAGTAGTAGTATATATAACTTTTTAGTTAAAAACTCATTAAAAACTTCTTACTAGGAAAAGCTTTTTTATATAAAAGAAATTTTTGAGAAAAAAAGCTTTCACAACTTTAAAATAAGGATTTAAAAAGCTACCACAAAAAATCTTTACTATGCTCACTTTATTAATGAAAGCTTTTACTGAAAAAATATTTAAAATAAAAAGCTTTTTTAGAAATTTGTTTTTCTAAGAATAGATTAAATATCTCTATAATGAATAATTGCTAAGAAAGTTTAGCAATGTATTGGTATAACCGAGAAAACTTTGAAAACAAAAAAGCTTTTTAAATAAAAGGGATATGTAATATAATATTCCATAAAGAAAAGCTTCATCGCAGAAGAAATGCATATAAAGTCATAAAAAACATCTTAAAACATACTTTAGTAAAAAGCTTTTTCGAAGAACATTCACCATAAAGACATATTTAAAGCGAATTTAAAAGAAACAGCTTTCACAGCTACCAAAAAAGCTAATAAAACTTTTATTTCAGAAAATAAAAAAGTGTTTCATATAAAAGCTTTTTGAAAGAAAAAACTTTTTTCAGGAGAAGATTCTTTCCATTATAAACAAGTTCTAAGAAAACTTTAAACATAAAAAAGCTTTTTCAAAAAAGCTTTCTAAAGAAAAGCTTTAAAAGAATAAACTTTCACATCTACAAGAAAAAGACTTAAACATTTTCACAAAGAGCTATATAAAAAGCTTTTTAAAGAAATTTCCAAGAAAGTAAAAAGCTTTTTGATGGAAAAAACTTTTTCCAAGAGAAGATTCTTTTCATTATAAACAAGTTCTAAAAAAAAACTTTTTCAAAAACGCTTTTAAGAAAAAATGGCATTTAAAAGTATTACAATAGATTTTTTAAGCAAAAAAGTTTTCGATAAAGGTCTAGCATAAACACATTTTTAGAACAAAAGCTTTAAAAAAGCTTTCATATGTTAAGGAAAAATAACAAGAAAATTATCACAGAAAGCTTTCTTAATGGATGGAAGAAAATTTCCCAAGATAAGATTCTTTCCATTATAAACAAGTTCTAAGACAACATTGAAAATAAAAAAAGCTTTTTCTAAAAAGCTTTTAAGAAAAAAAGTGGCATTTAAAAGTATTACAATAGATTTTTAAAACAAAAAAGTTTGCGATAAAGATCTTGCATAAACACATTTTTAGAACAAAAGCTTTAAAAAAAAGCTTTTACATATTTAGAAAAAAAATATCAAGAAAATTATGACAAAAAGCTTTTTTAATACAAAAAGCTTTTATTGCTAAAAAAAAATTAAAAATATAGTTTTAAATGAAAAGCTTTTAAAGAAATGTTTTTTTCTAAGAAAATTTTTGAACAAGTTTCAAGACATGATTAAGCTTTGAAAATAAAAAAGCTTTTAAAGGAAATCTTTTTAAATAAAAGGCTTTTTAATGCAAATTTTAGCACTTCATTCCACCAAAAATAAATGTTTAAGAAAAAAGCTTTAGAAAAGAAAAAGCTTTCATACTACTTTGAAATCCACTATGTCTCAGAAGAGAATAGCATAGGATTAAGAAATGAAAACTTACAAAATTTTAGCGATAGCTTTTAGCTTTTTAAGAAAAAAGTTTTGGAAAAGAAAAAGCTTTCATACCCTTTTGAAATCCACTATCTCATGGGAGTAAGAAATGAAAACTTACGAAATTTTCAAAATTACATTAATTTTTATTAAAGCCACCTTTAATTAACTTCAAACAAATTTTCAAGAATTCAACTGCGAGAACGTTTTGTGGCACCCTTCACACCTATATAAATAACTTTATGTTTCTTATCAGATTTGTACAGTGTAACGGCGGCAATAAACTTTAGATTAGGCAAAGGAAATTGTGGGACTTCAAATTCATAATTTTCCAAAGTATAAGTTATATTCTGAAAAACGAAAAAAATAAAAAAAAAAAAATATTGAAAAAGTTTTTCCCTAATTTCTAACTAAAACTCACCGCTTCGATGGGACACTTTTTGGGAAAACCCTTTTGTTTACTCAGTTCAGTGAATACTAATTTGGGTATCTTCAATCTATTGTAAGTACCATTGAGAAAGCTACAAACATCTATCATTAAATCCAATACCTCAAAACGAGTCTTATCGGGTTTTTCAAAATTCAAAGTAAATTTCATATACATATTCGGTATGACTTGATTATATTGAAAGAAACCACTTATAGCTCTGCGGCCTTGAAATGTTACAAAGTGAACATCGAGTAGGGTGACAATATCTTTCATAAAGTTTTCGGTGTAAATATCATTAAGAACGATGCCTACATAGTTCTAGAGAGAAGATATAGAAAATTAAATTTGACTTAGACTCAAGAACTTACGAGTTTTTTTGAAAAGCTTTTTAAAAACTTCAAATCATAAACAAATCTAAATTATTTCCTTAATATTACAATTAAACTAAAAGAAAATTGTACTTACATTCGGCGCTTTGGCTGCCCACATTACTTGGGTATAAAATAAAAGCAACAAAAAAATTTTACACATTTTTTTTTTCGCTTAAAACAAACTTTTTACAAACGCGTTTTAATACCCACAACTTAAAGCTTAAAATACAATTTTATTTAACAACAATTTTTCTAAATTTTCTCCCTTAAAAAAAATATATAAAAATTTTAATTGTGTTTTAATGTCTATTAAATTATAATTAAGTTATTTGTGTTTGTTAACATTTTAATTACAACAATAGTAATTTCAGTTTAATAACATTTTAATTTATATGAAAACTTTCCAACATAATAACAGCGAACAAAAAAAAATGATTTAATTTTAAATATTATTAAAACTATATTAATAATTAAATTCCCTTTAGTGCCAAAATCAAAAGCTCTTAACTGCCTTTTGTTCCATATTAATTTACGAGCATTTTGTTGTTAGTACTTATTTATAACTACATGACCAGCAAAAAGGCCTACAAAAATATTTCTTTCTATTGCTCTTTTTTAAATGCCAAACAACTGTCATTCAAAAAGTCTCAAACTTAAAGCTGTACTCCTCCACTTTTGTTTCATCAAAAACATCTTTACCCTTGAGTAGGTGCAAACGGTGCCACTTTGTCTACTTTTAGAGTTGTTGTTCTTCGGTGCCAACTGTTTAGTTTCTTTCTTCATTTCTTTTGACTGAAGTTGTACAAATAAATTGAAATTCTCTTAAGAGACTTAAATTAACAGCCAAAGTGTCGTTTTTGTTGTTTTGTGCCATTTTGCACTTTTTCGGTAGAAAATTAACTGTACATTATACGAAATGAGCAAATTTAGTTGAAAATTGTTCTTAACTTAAGGTTCATTAAAAAGACAAGAGCATGAAAAAAAATATAAAAATTAGAATAAATTAGATTATCCAATACTTACATCAGTGTAAGTCAAAACTTTACTGCAGAGCACAAGCCAGTAGTCGACACTCATAGGCACTAAAAGCTGCAAACTGAACTATATTGAAGACTCTAGACTTAGATATAGGCAAGGCTATAAACTGATCTATATTGAAGACTCTCTATAGTCCAGACAATAGAGAATTCTATAGTCCAGACTATAGACTGTTCTATAGTCCAGACTATAGACTGTTCTATAGTCCAGACTATAGACTGTTCTATAGTCCAGACTATAGACTGTTCTATAGTCCAGACTATAGACTGTTCTATAGTCCAGACTATAGACTGTTCTATAGTCCAGACTATAGACTGTTCTATAGTCCAGACTATAGACTGTTATATAGTCCAGACTATAGACTGTTCATAGTCCCAGACTATAGACTGTTCTATAGTCCAGACTATAGACTGTTCTATAGTCCAGACTATAGACTGTTCTATAGTCCAGACTATAGACTGTTCTATAGTCCAGACTATAGACTGTTCTATAGTCCAGACTATAGACTGTTCTATAGTCCAGACTATAGACTGTTCTATAGTCCAGACTATAGACTGTTCTATAGTCCAGACTATAGACTGTTCTATAGTCCAGACTATAGACTGTTCTATAGTCCAGACTATAGACTGTTCTATAGTCCAGACTATAGACTGTTCTATAGTCCAGACTATAGACTGTTCTATAGTCCAGACTATAGACTGTTCTATAGTCCAGACTATAGACTGTTCTATAGTCCAGACTATAGACTGTTCTATAGTCCAGACTATAGACTGTTCTATAGTCCAGACTATAGACTGTTCTATAGTCCAGACTATAGACTGTTCTATAGTCCAGACTATAGACTGTTCTATAGTCCAGACTATAGACTGTTCTATAGTCCAGACTATAGACTGTTCTATAGTCCAGACTATAGACTGTTCTATAGTCCAGACTATAGACTGTTCTATAGTCCAGACTATAGACTGTTCTATAGTCCAGACTATAGACTGTTTCTATAGTCCAGACTATAGACTGTTCTATAGTCCAGACTATAGACTGTTCTATAGTCCAGACTATAGACTGTTCTATAGTCCAGACTATAGACTGTTCTATAGTCCAGACTATAGACTGTTCTATAGTCCAGACTATAGACTGTTCTATAGTCCAGACTATAGACTGTTCTATAGTCCAGACTATAGACTGTTCTATAGTCCAGACTATAGACTGTTCTATAGTCCAGACTATAGACTGTTCTATAGTCCAGACTATAGACTGTTCTATAGTCCAGACTATAGACTGTTCTATAGTCCAGACTATAGACTGTTCTATAGTCCAGACTATAGACTGTTCTATAGTCCAGACTATAGACTGTTCTATAGTCCAGACTATAGACTGTTCTATAGTCCAGACTATAGACTGTTCTATAGTCCAGACTATAGACTGTTCTATAGTCCAGACTATAGACTGTTCTATAGTCCAGACTATAGACTGTTCTATAGTCCAGACTATAGACTGTTCTATAGTCCAGACTATAGACTGTTCTATAGTCCAGACTATAGACTGTTCTATAGTCCAGACTATAGACTGTTCTATAGTCCAGACTATAGACTGTTCTATAGTCCAGACTATAGACTGTTCTATAGTCCAGACTATAGACTGTTCTATAGTCCAGACTATAGACTGTTCCATAGTCCAGACTATAGACTGTTCTATAGTCCAGACTATAGATGTTCTATAGTCCAGACTATAGACTGTTCTATAGTCCAGACTATAGACTGTTCTATAGTCCAGACTATAGACAGTTCTATAGTCCAGACTATAGACTGTTCTATAGTCCAGACTATAGACTGTTCTATAGTCCAGACTATAGACAGTATAGTCCAGACTATAGACTGTTCTATAGTCCAGACTATAGACTGTTCTATAGTCCAGACTATAGACTGTTCTATAGTCCAGACTATAGACTGTTCTATAGTCCAGACTATAGACTGTTCTATAGTCCAGACTATAGACTGTTCTATAGTCCAGACTATAGACTGTTCTATAGTCCAGACTATAGACTGTTCTATAGTCCAGACTATAGACTGTTCCATAGTCCAGACTATAGACTGTTCTATAGTCCAGACTATAGACTGTTCTATAGTCCAGACTATTGACTGTTCTATAGTCCAGATTATAGACTATTTTATAGTCCAGATTATAGACTGTTCTATAGTCCAGACTATAGACTGTTCTAAAGTCAAGACTATAGACTGTTTTATAGTCAAGCCTATAGACTGTTCTATAGTCCAGACTATAGACTGTTTTATAGTCAAGACTATAGACTGTTCTATAGTCCAGACTATAGACTGTTCTATAGTCCAAATATAGACTGTTCTAACATCCAGACTATAGACTATACTATAGTCTATAGTCTGGACATAACTGTTCTATAGGACTATAGACTGTTCTATAGTCCAGACTATAGACTGTTCTATAGTCCAGACTATTGACTGTTCTATAGTCCAGATTATAGACTAGAACAGATTATAGACTGTTCTATAGTCCAGATTATAGACTGTTCTAAAGTCAAGACTATAGACTGTTTTATAGTCAAGACTATAGACTGTTCTATAGTCCAGACTATAGACTGTTTTATAGTCAAGACTATAGACTATTCTATAGTCCAGACTATAGACTATTCTATAGTCCAGACTATAGACTATTCTATAGTCCAGACTATAGACTATTCTATAGTCCATACTATAGACTATTCTATAGTCCATACTATAGACTATTCTATGGTCCAGACTATAGACTATTCTATAGTCCAGACTATAGACTATTCTATAGTCCAGACTATAGACTATTCTATAGTCCAGACTATAGACTATTCTATAGTCCAGACTATAGACTATTCTATAGTCCAGACTATAGACTATTCTATAGTCCAGACTATAGACTATTCTATAGTCCAGACTATAGACTATTCTATAGTCCAGACGCTAGGCTGTTCTATAGACCAGGCTATTGACAGTTCTATTGTCAATACTATAGACTGTATGTCACTTCTTTTTTGAAAACTGCAATTGAATCAAGTTTAAAAATTTCTTTATATTTACGACATTATTAACCGAATAACATGTAATCATTACAACTTGTCAATAGACATAGAAATCTACATAAATTTCAGCACCCCAGGAAGTGTCTCTCAATGTAAGTGCGTACAAGTGAGTATGGGAGCAGGCCAATGTGTGTGTTTGTTTCTTTGTTTATCTGTCCCTATATTGCAGTGTGTGAGTATATTTATGTCAAAATAGCTTTATTGTTACGAGACGACAATGCAACACTTTCTATGTAAAGTCATATTTTCTCTTTACAATATAACAACAACGACAACCAACAGTAACATTAAATGTCAAGCATTAGAACTGACACTGCACACAAACAAATGAACATAATAATAGTTGAACGAACATAAATACATATACAATTTATAAACTTACAAGAGAACAGTGAGTGGAAGTTTTCTGAATATGTGGTGTATAGCTTTTGACAGTTACACAATAGTGTGTATGCAAGTTAGGAGGTTAGTTCAAAAAGAATAAAAAAATGTTTTTTCATATAATTATGATTTTTAAAAGTTTTCTAAGTAACTTTTTAGACCGCCCTCGTAAATGCCTTGTTATATTTATGTGCATTCAAGTGTTTTTGTATGCGTATGTAAGTTATTAGCACAATAAGGTTACAAGTGCACTTGCTGCATTATACGAGCACTATATCGTTATTATAAATAAACTTATTGAAACCTACATAAACATTACTAACTTGGCCATAATTTACCTGTAGGTAATTGCAAACAAAATTGGGGCAAAATTAACATTCGCAAACAGTTAACAATTCAAAAAACGAAGTCTTGTAACATGAATTGTTATCATGTAAAGATGGTATATTTAACTTATCTTTAATATGATAAGCCAATTAAATTCCGATTCTATTACTTGGTTATCAGCTTATTTAAGCACATAAAGTACATAACCTTAATTTAATTTATTCCAATTAAAGCCTTTAATTACTGAAAAGTTCTTAACAAATCATTTAATTTTTCATTACATTTTTGTGAAAACACTTTCGTTTTGCGTAAAACTTTTTTTTGACTTTCTGTTGTATTTGCATTAACAGCATAATAATGTAATTTAAGAAACTTTTATTTTCAGCTGACACTTCAAAATAATGTAGAAATACTTAAAGTCATTAACCTGCATTTATGTTAATGTTAAGTGCAAGTACCCTACAACAAGTTACATCAATTTCCTAGACCAAATTATACTGATAATGGTAAAACTATAGCTGGGCTATAGAAAATACTCTAGAAAACAGTAAAGTAGATAAGACTAAGACTAGTATATAACCTGCTCTATAGACAGGACTATAGACTGGAATATCGACAAGGCTATAGAGAAGGATATAGCCTGGACTACAAGCCAAACTATTTCCTGAACTAGAGAAAAGGTTATTGTCTAGACTCTAGACAAAGCCACATGCTGAACTATAGGCAAGGCTATAGTCCGGACTATAGACAAGGCTATAGTCTGGACTAGAGACAAGGCTATAGTCTGGACTATAGACAAGGCTGTAGTATGGACTATAGACAAGGCTATAGTCTGGACTAATGAAAAGGCTATAGTCTGGATTATAGACAAAGCTATAGTCTGGATTACAGACAAGGCTATAGTCTGGACTATTGACAAGGCTATAGTCTGGACTATAGACAAAGCTAAAGTCTGGACTATAGACAAGGCTATAGTCTGGACCATAGACAAGGCCATAGTCTGGACTATAGACAAGGCTATAATCTGAACTATAGACAAGGCTATAGTCTGGACTATAAACAAAGGTATAGTCTGGAATACAGACAAGGCTATAGTCTTGACTATAGACAAGGCTATAGTCTGGACTATAGACAAAGCTATAGTCTGAACTATAGACAAGGCTATAGTCTGGACTATAGACAAGGCTATAGTCTGGACTATAGACAAGGCTATAGTCTGGACTATAGACAAGGCTATAGTTTGCACTATAGACAAGGCTATAGTTTGCACTATAGACAAGGCTATAGTCTGAACTATAGACAAGGCTATAGTTTGGACTATAGACAAAGCTATAGTCTGAAATATAGACAAGGCTATAGTCTGGACTATAGACAAAGCTATAGTCTGGACTATAAACAAAGCCATAGCCTGAACTACAGACAAGGCTATAGTCTGGATTATAGACAAAGCTATAGTCTGAACTATAGACAATGCTATAGTCTGAACTATAGACAAAGCTATAGTCTGGACTATAGTCAAAGCTATAGTCTGGACTATAAACAAGGCTATAGTCTGGACTATAGACAAAGCTATAGTCTGGACTATAAACAAGGCTATAGTCTGAACTATAAACAGGCTATAGTCAGGACTATAAACAAGGCTATAGTCTGGACTGTAAACAAGGCTATAGTCTGGACTATAGAAAAGGCTATAGTCTGGACTATGGAAAAGGCTATAGTCTGGACTATAGACAAGGCTATATTCTGGACTATAGACAAGGCTATAGTCTGGACCATAGATAAAGCTATAGTCTGGACTATAGATAAAGCTATAGTCTGGACTATAGAAAAGGCTATAGTCTATATTACAGGCAAGTACTGGACTATAGTCTAGAATATAAAAAATACTATAGTCTAGACTATAAAAATACTATAGTCTGGACTATAGACAAGGCTATAGTCTGGACTATAGACAAGCCTAAGTATAGTCTGGACTATAGGCAAGGCTATAGCCTGGACTATAGACAAGCCTATAGCCTGGACTATAGAAAGGGCAATAGTCTGGACTATAGATAAGGCTATAGTCTGGACTATAGGAAAGGCTATAGTCTGGACTATAGACAAGGCCATAGGTTGGACTGTAGACAAGGCTATAGTCTGGACTATAGATAGGGCTATAGTCTGGACAATAGACAAGCGTATAGTCTGGACTATAGACAAGCCTATAGACTGGACTATAGACAAGCCTATAGTTTGAACTATAGACAAGCCTATAGTCTGGACTATAGACAAGGCTATAGCCTGGACTATAGACAAGCCTATAGTCTGGATTATAGACAAGGCTATATTCTGGACTATGGACAAGGCTATAGTCTGGACTATAGATAAAGTATAGTCTGGACTATAGACAAGGCTATAGCCTGGACTATAGACAAGCCTATAGTCTGGACTATAGAAAGGCTATAGTCTGGACTATAGAAAAGGCTATAGTCTGGGACTATAGAAAAGGCTACAGTCTGGACTATAGACAAGGCTATAGGTTGGACTGTAGACAGGCTATAGTCTGGACTATAGACAAGGGTATAGTCTGGACTATAGATGGGCTATAGTCTGGACTATAGACAA
>NW_023997585.1:0-19494 GCF_015586225.1 Lucilia sericata
TATGCAATAATGAATGGTGATCTTTCTTACCGTAAAAACAGTTCCTTTTACTTCTACATGTCGTCTTAATATGTGAAGGACTTTAAACAATTGTACATATTTATTTTTGAAGGACAAAATCATCTTCTTGTTGACGTTGTTGAAAAACGTTTTTTGAATTTTGGACAATTCCTTAAATATGTTCATTATTACAGAGTTTACAATTCGTATATATGTTTCTTGCGATGTATTATGTTGTATATGAGATTTTTTATTGGAAAGAGTAAAACTGTCTTTGTTGTTTTAATGCCTGTTAGTCGCTCTACCGCTTCATATCTGTCTACTAAAAATTGTGACATTTGCGACCATTTTGGTAATTCACGAGGAGAAGTTAAAGATTGTTCCCATATGCTAGAGTACATTCCGGTAATTTTGTTGATACATAACGAAATTAAAATGGGATCCCAACTATTTACTTCTACTCCTAGCGTACTAAGTGTTGCCTAATGAATCGTTTACTGACGACTGTATTTTTCTTATGGACTCACTATCTTCATTAATTGCGGCTGGTATATCAAACAATATTTTGATTTGGTTATCGACCAAAACTCGTTTGTTTTCGTATCTAGTTTTTAACGCATTCCAAGCTAACTCAAAATTATCATTGGACAATGCATATCGTTTTACTATAGCTCCTGCTTCACCTCTTGTTTTGTTTCTGAGATGATATAATTTGGTTACAGGAGTAAGTTTTGAATGATTAATATAAACTGCAGTGAACATGTCTCTAAACGAGGGCCATTGTTCATAACTACCTTTAAATATTTCTGTGTCGCATGGTGGGAGTTTAATACAGATACTTGAACTATCGTTCATTTGATTTTGATATGGTATTGAAGGTCGAGATGTTGATTGGAACATTGGCATTTGTACTGTATCTAAGCGCATGCTTTTAAGGAACTCAACAACTTGTGATGTGGTTTGGACATATGCTTCTGTACAAGAATCAAATGCATCTCTTGCTTGGTTTTTAAATTCTATATCAATTGTGTCATCTTGAGATAACATTACTTTTTGATAAGAAGTATCTACTTTTGCCCATCTTGCTTCTATCTCTTTTAACCTTGCTTCTAATATAGATTCATTTTGATCTTCTGTTTGGCTCTCATTCACTTTTCCACAATACTGAAGTAAATGTTCACAATCAAATCTAAAATAATCTTTGTATGATGGATTAAATGACCTATCAACTATAGGGGAATCTTCTTCATGCGGCATTTTGTATGAAAATTATATTCGATATTTTATTTTATTCAAAGAGTTAAGTCTGTGATTAACAGAACAATAGTTTTTAAGTTAAAGTACTGTATTGTGATACAGATGTTCAATAAACCTTTATATATTTTTGATGTAAATTATGTTGAGAATAATCAAAAAAAGATTTTTCAACTATAGCGTTATTTAATGATAGTACTAGTTCTTGTGGCTAGTACAACTGAAAACAAGAGATAAAAATCCTATATATTTGTTCACTTTGATTGGTAAAAAAATTTCTCTTTGGCACACAAGTAGGAATAGCAGTAAATTATAAAGTATATCTTCTATATGTTTTGTGATAGCTTAGCTATGGAATAAATGCACTAGATTGTTGTAATCTAGCAAAACAAAAAATAATAGAATATACACTTTAATCAAGTAATTAATGAGTTTAAATCAATAGAGAAATTGATACTGAAATGGTTTGATCAATTATTATATAGTGTAATGTTTTTACCAACCGAATATCAAAAAAAACTTTTATGTATTATGTGGTATTCTGACTTTTCAATACAATCTTGTGGAATTATTCCAGAAATATCAATTAAGCGGTTAATGTGAACAAATAGGAAATTATTCCGTAATCAATTTATTAAATGAATTTTGTATTAAATTTTAGAATTTTTATTTTTTTCGTGAAATTTGATTTTCATTGAAATTTGATTTTTATTGGAATTTGATTTTCATTGAATTTGATTTTCCTTGTAATTAGATTTTCATTGGAATTTGATTTTAAAGAAAAATTATTTATTATGGGACAAACAAAAATTTTAAATATTTCGTTTGCAAATTAAATTTATTTAAGTTTGCAGAGATTAAATCTTTTTTTTTCTAAATTTATTTTCGATATTTTGTTTTATAAAAAATTTTAAATTTAATTTTTTTTCGTGTTGAAAATCAATTAGAAGCAAGAATTGAATATGTATTTACTGTTATAAATTGAACTTCAATAAATAAATATTTGAAAATAAATTTTGATAATCGAAATCGTATTTAAGTTTTTTCTGTGCAAATATTTCCAAAAATTTATTTTAAATTAACAAATTTTCTTTATAATTTGGTGTAGGACAATTCATGTACCTATGCTGTATAAATTAACCATATTAACCAAAAAAGTAATTTTTGCACTTTTAACAACAATTTTTGTTAATATGCTATCTCAAAGTTAAATTTTTATTGAAGAAAATAAGTGCTAACTTCCATACAAATTTTAAAAAATTTTTTAAAACTTCAAATTTATTTAAAATTTATTTGTATATAACAAGATGAACATGCTGAAACAAAACAGGTGAAGATTAATAAATTTAATGTATAGTTTTTAAGATATTATCATTTATATATTTGTATATAAGCCAGTTTTAGACTTTACATAATGTTTTTTCCGAAAAATGTTAAAGTTATTTCAGAATCGTTTATAAACATTAAGATCTATAATATTCTATGGTTGCAATTTATAATTTTTTATTATAAAAAGTCTTTAAATGTGCAAATTATGGAATATATTCAAAAAATATTGGTACTTTTTATATTCAAAAACGTTTCATAATTTAAAATATTTGTACTGAGAATAAGGAATAGTAAAACAAGCAGATATGCCATGAGTTTTTCTACTTAATTTTAAGAGCAAAATATTTTATAGTTTTCATTTAAGAGAGGGACAACTTCCAAAAAATTTTTTTTTTTTATTTGTATAATACTCAAGAGAACGCACTTTGTTTTTACCGGCGAATATTGTAAGTTATTAAAGTTTATGTTTTGTGTGGCTGTAATATGTATTAAATACATATACTTTTTAATTTTGTTCTACTTATTAGGCAGAATAAACACCACAAACGCACGAATGATCATAGGGTTATAAACGTTTAATATTTTACAACAGTATATTAATTTTTATTAACAAAAATGTTTTCCGTATTCTTTTGTTATTTGTGTTTTTAGTGGCTGTAGTATGTATTCTTAGTTAAATTTTGACTTTAACTTTTAAATACATATACTTTTTAATTTTATTCTACTTATCAGGCAGAATAAACACCACAAACGTTATTACACATACACTTTTATTCTTTTAATTATTTTCAAAGTTCGAAGTTTTCAAATTTCGAAGTTTTTATAATTCTGTTTTCTATTTTTGGGAATTTCGTTAATAAATAATCGAGATTAAGAGATATTGTAAACCGGAATTGCGAACCCTAATTGTAAACTGAAACTGCAAACCCTATACTTGTTTACTTTAATTCTCTTTGACAAGACTTGAATATAACAAAGGTACCGTTTTTTATTTTTATTATTTTCTCATTACCCAGCAAACAATTAAAAGAAATATAAATGTATTGGATTTATGTTTATAATCTTTAATGATCGTATGAATGGTTCAAAATAACGATTTTTTATCTTATTTACATTAAATAATTTTTTTTTTTTTTTAAATATATAAAAATTGCATGCAATCACGATAAAATTTTAGCATCACTAAATGTAGTTTTTTTTTTTTTTCAATTTAATTGTTTGTTGGGATTATTTCATTTTTTTTTTTCAAAATGTGTTACAATCAGTTCAACATGTAAGAGAGATAATGAAAGAACTTTTTAGCATCACTAAATGTAGTTTTTTTTTTTTTATGAAAATTTTAAAAACTCTTGGTTATATTCAAGTCTTCACTTTCCACTAGCTTTTTTTTTTTCAAAAACCGTATAAATATTTTAAAGCACATTTATTTTTAATAAAATTTTATTTATTTGTACCACTTTTTCAAGTTAGAATAGTTTACAATATATTTTTCTTTATTAACACTTTTTTTTTCGCAAATTAATTACTCACATTAAATATTCGAGTGTAAAAATAATGTAAAAATTACTCACTTTAGATTTGATGAATTGCTTTCTCTTACTTCGTTTGAGTGTACTTGCTTTTGTTCTTCCTTCCTTCTTGTTGTTGAGATGTTCTCTTACTGATATGCCCTTGATGTGCTCTCTTGATGAATGAGTGATGTTTGCTCTCTTGATGAATGAGTGGGAGAGATACAGAAATTCTCTTATTTCTGTTTTTAAATTGAACTCTTTTTTTCCCGTTTGATTTTATTTGTAATTTTCTTTTTGCTTTATTTTATTTTTTCTTAATTTTTTCACATTTAATTTTTTCCACATTTAATATGTACGTATATATGTATGCATGTATGTACACTTTATTTGCTTGTAATAACACAATTAGGGTATTCATAAAATAATTTTTTTCTTTTAATATTCATGTAAGCTTATTAATTTTCAATATATATATATACTTTTCTTATATTTTTTTTTTGTTTTATAGCGGCACTTTTTTTATGTATTTTAACATTTTTTCCTTTTATATACTTTTATATATAAAACTTTAAAAATAGCGGCACTTTTTTTTTATGTATTTTAACATTTTTTCTTTCCATATATAAATCTTTAAAAATAGCGGCACTTTTTTCTTAATTTTTCTATAGCGGCACTTTTTTTTTATGTATTTTCTGATTTTTCTGATTTTTTTCTATAGCGGATCTTTTTTATTTTATGTATTTTAACATTTTTTTTCCTTTTATATACTTTTATATATAACACTTTAAAAATAGCGGCACTTTTTTTTATGTATTTTCTTATTTTTCTGATTTTTTTTTTCTATAGCGGATCTTTCTTATATATGTATTTTCTGATTTTTTCTGATTTTTTTTTTTTTTATAGCGGATCTTTCTTATATATGTATTTTCTGATTTTTTCTGATTTTTTTTTTTTTTAATTTTCAATTATAATTTTTACCTTAAACTTTATATTTTATCATTTTTTTTTTTCACAATGCCGACGGCTTTTTCACTTTTAATTTTTCATTTTTTTCTTTTTTACTTTTATTAATTTTTCATTTTTTTTTTGTTTGATTTTTCAATGCCGACGGCTTTTTTTCACTTTTACTTACTCTTCCTGTCTTTCTTTTTTTCTTATTTTTCTTTGTTTAATGCTTATAGCATCAACATGTAATTTGAACTAATTGAGTGTGAGAATTCTTTTTTATTACCTCATTATGTTGATCGAGTTGATTTTGGTGGTTGTTTTTAATCTTCTCTCTTGACTTGTGTATTGAGGTGACCAGATCAGTTTCTTCGAAGGACCATGAAATAATTTGTATGAAAGATAAAACAAATTATTAATAAATTTTCTCCTTTTGAGGATGAGGAACCCTTGGTTTTTTGGGAGAAAATGAACAATTTTTAATCACTCAGAAAGTGATTTTAATTATTGGAGTTAATTATGAGGGAAATAAGAGATATTGTTATTAGACAAATATATATTTATGGTTTAGAGGAGTATGTGTTCCCTTTTTTTCTTTTTACTTTACCTTGTTGTATGTGTGATTTTGTATTTACCAATTTGAGGAAAAGAGTTTAAAAGTTCTTTTTTTCTAAAAACGTTATAAATGTTTCAAGTTTATTGGGTTGTTGTGGATGAAATGAACTGAATAGTTCTGTTGCCAAGCAAGAAGTGACAGATTACAAATTCTATTTTTATAATTACACCTAACTTCTTTTCCAAAACCCGAACAGTTGGTTGGAAATCTTTTATCTTCTTAAAAAAAACCGTTAGCAACATTATTTGTTATCTACTTAATTATTAACATCTTTTAGTTAATGATCATTATATTTTACATTAATTATATTAAGGTAGTACTTATTTTCAATTCATTTTATATTAGATACTAACCATTAATTTACTAATATATAAAATTCAAATAGTACTTAATTTTGTATAATTCAATTTTACAATTCAGTTAATACAATTAAACTTAATCTACTAATAATGCTTTAATTCAAATTCAAAATACAATTCATAACTTAATACTAATTTTAATAATAACTCATTGATTAATATATATAAAAAAAACAATTAAATATTGGTTTCAACAGACAGTCATTTATGCATCATTTTAAAGCATTATGATTGCACTTTAATATTGTATATCATTGTAGCATAATGTGTATTTTTAAAAATTGGTCAATTTGATAGATCGGTAGAATTATGTTCTATGTTTAATAAACGCGGTAATCTGAGGTTCCGATATGGTTGGCAATTAACTTTGGCAGTTTCGTGCTAGGACAGTCGTTTATGCACCATTTTAAAGCATTAAAATGCCATTTGTTTTGGTATATAATTTATTGCATAATGTATTTTTAGAAAATGGCCAATTGGATAGATCGGTAGAATTATTTTCACAGCTTTAAAAAGGCGGTAATTTGAGGTTCCGATATGGTTGCAAATAACATTGACAGTTTTCATGCTATGACAGTCATTTATGCTTCATTTTAAAGCATTATGATTGCACTTTAATATGGTATATAATTTGTAGCATAATGTGTGTTTTTACTAATTGGTGAATTTGATAGATCGGTAGAATTATTGTTCTATGTTTAATAAACGCGGTAATCTGAGGTTCCGATATGGCTGCAATTAACTTTGGCAGTTTTCGTGCTAGGACAGTCGTTTATGCACCATTTTAAAGCATTAAAATTGCCATTTGCTTTGGTATATAATTTATTGCATAATGTATTTTTGGAAAACGGCCAATTGGATAAATCGGTAGAATTATTTTCCCAGGTTTAAAAACGCGGTAATTTGAGGTTCCGATATGGTTGTGAATAACTTTGACAGTTTTCATGCTATGACAGTCATTTATGCATCATTTTAAAGCATTACAGTTGCACTTTGTTTTTGTGTATAATTTGTGGCATAATGAATTTTTACAAAAATTGGATAGATCGGTATATTTATTGGTACAGGTTTAAAAATGCGGTAATTTAAGGCCCCGATATGGTTGCAAATAACTTTTATAGTTTTCATGTTATAACAGTCGTTTATACATCTTTTTATTGCATTTTAGTTGCCATTTGTTTTGGTATACAATCTATTGCATAATGTATTTTTAGAAGATGGCCAATTGGATAGATCGATAGAATTATTTTCCCAGGTTTAAAAAGGCGGTAATTTGAGGTTCCGATATGGTTGTGAATTACTTTGACAGTTTTCATGCTATGACAGTCATTTATGCATCAGTTTAGAGCATTATGATTGCACTTTAATTTGGTATATCATTTGTGGCATAATGTGTTCGTCTAAAAAATGGTCAATTTGATGGATCGGTAGAATTATTGTTCTATGTTTAAAAACGCGGTAATTTGAGGTTCCGATATGGTTGCAAATAACTTTGACAGTTTTCATGCTAGGGCATTAGTTTACGCATCATTTTAAAGCATTACAGTTGCACTTTATTTTGGTGTATAATTTGTGGCATAATGAATTTTTACAAAAATTGGATAGATCGGTATATTTATTGGTACAGGTTCAAAAATGCGGTAATTTAAGGCTCCGATATGGTTGCAAATACCTTTTATAGTTTTCATGTTATAACAGTCGTTTATATATCTTTTTATTGCATTATAGTTGCCATTTGCTTTGGTATATAACTTATTCCATAATGTATTTTTGGAAAATGGCCAATTGGATAGATCGGTAGAATTATTTTCACAGCTTTAAAAACGCGGTAGTTTGAGGTTCCGATATGGCTGCAAATAACATTGACAGTTTTCACGCTATGACAGTCATTTATGCATCATTTTAAAGCATTATGATTGCACTTTAATATCGTATATCATTTGTAGCATAATGTGTATTTTTAAAAATTGGTCAATTTGATAGATCGGTAGAATTATTGTTCTATGTTTAATAAACGCAGTAATCTGAGGTTCCGATATGGTTGCAATTAACTTTGGCAGTTTTCGTGCTAGGACAGTCGTTTATGCACCATTTTAAAGCATTAAAATTGCCATTTGTTTTGGTATATAATTTATTGCATATGTATTTTTTGAAAATGGCCAATTGGATAGATCGGTAGAATTATTTTCCCAGGTTTAAAAAGGCGGTAATTTGAGGTTCCGATATGGTTGTGAATAACTTTGACAGTTTTCATGCTATGACAGTCATTTATGCATCATTTTAAAGCATTATGATTGCATTTAATTTGGTATATCATTTGTGGCACAATGTGTTCGTCTAAAAAATGGTCAATTTGAAGGATCGGTAGAATTATTGTTCTATGTTTAAAAACGCGGTAATTTGAGGTTCCGATATGGTTGCAAATAACTTTGACAGTTTTCATGCTAGGGCAATAGTTTATGCATCATTTTAAAGCATTACAGTTGCACTTTATTTTGGTGTATAATTTGTGGCATAATGAAATTTTACAAAAATTGGATAGATCGGTATATTTATTGGTACAGGTTCAAAAATGCGGTAATTTAAGGCTCCGATATGGTTGCAAATAACTTTTATAGTTTTCATGTTATAACAGTCGTTTATATATCTTTTTATTGCATTATAGTTGCCATTTGCTTTGGTATATAACTTATTCCATAATATATTTTTGGAAAATGCCAATTGGATAGATCGGTAGAATTATTTTCACAGCTTTAAAACGCGGTAGTTTGAGGTTCCGATATGGCTGCAAATAACATTGACAGTTTTCATGCTATGACAGGCATTTATGCATCATTTTAAAGCATTATGATTGCACTTTAATATGGTATACTAATATTGTAGCATAAGGTGTTTTTTACACATTTGTAAATTTGATAGATCGGTAGAATGATCTATGTTTAATAAAAGCAGTAATCTGAGGTTCCGATATGGTTGCAATTAACTTTGGCAGTTTTCGTGCTAGGACAGTCGTTTATGCACCATTTTAAAGCATTAAAATTGCCATTTGTTTTGGTATATAATTTATTGCATAATGTATTTTAGAAAATGGCCAATTGGATAGATCGGTAGAATTATTTTCCCAGGTTTAAAAAGGCGGTAATTTGAGGTTCCGATATGGTTGTGAATAACTTTGACAGTTTTCATGCTATGACAGTCATTTATGCATCATTTTAAAGCATTATGATTGCACTTTAATTTGGTATATCATTTGTGGCACAATGTGTTCGTCTAAAAAATGGTCAATTTGAAGGATCGGTAGAATTATTGTTCTATGTTTAAAAACGCGGTAATTTGAGGTTCCGATATGGTTGCAAATAACTTTGACAGTTTTCATGCTAGGGCAATAGTTTATGCATCATTTTAAAGCATTACAGTTGCACTTTATTTTGGTGTATAATTTGTGGCATAATGAATTTTTACAAAAGTTGGATAGATCGGTATATTTATTGGTACAGGTTTAAAAATGCGGTAATTCAAGGCTCCGATATGGTTGCAAATAACTTTTATAGTTTTCATGTTATAACAGTCGTTTATATATCTTTTTATTGCATTATAGTTGCCATTTGTTTTGGTATATAATTTATTGCATAATATATTTTTAGAAAATGGCCAATTGGATAGATCGGTAGAATTATTTTCACAGCTTAAAAAGGCGGTAATTTGAGGTTCCGATATGGTTGCAAATAACATTGACAGTTTTCATGCTATGACAGTCATTTATGCTTCATTTTAAAGCATTATGATTGCACTTTAATATGGTATATAATTTGTAGCATAATGTGTGTTTTTACTAATTGGTGAATTTGATAGATCGGTAGAATTATTGTTCTATGTTTAATAAACGCGGTAATCTGAGGTTCCGATATGGCTGCAATTAACTTTGGCAGTTTTCGTGCTAGGACAGTCGTTTATGCACCATTTTAAAGCATTAAAATTGCCATTTGTTTTGGTATATAATTTATTGCATAATGTATTTTTAGAAAATGGCCAATTGGATAGATCGGTAGAATTATTTTCCCAGGTTTAAAAGGCGGTAATTTGAGGTTCCGATATGGTTGTGAATAACTTTGACGTTTTCATGCTATGACAGTTCATTTATGCATCATATTTAAAGCATTATGATTGCCACTTTTAATTTGGTATATCATTTGTGGCACAATGTTGTTCGTCTAAAAAATGGTCAATTTGAAGGATCGGTAGAATTATTGTTCTATGTTTAAAAACGCGGTAATTTGAGGTTCCGATATGGTTGCAAATAACTTTGACAGTTTTCAATGCTAGGGCAATAGTTTATGCATCATTTTAAGCATTACAGTTGCACTTTATTTTGGTGATAATTTGTGGCATAATGAATTTTTACAAAAGTTGGATAGATCGTATATTTATTGGTACAGGTTTAAAAATGCGGTAATTCAAGGCTCCGATATGGTTGCAAATAACTTTTATAGTTTTCATGTTATAACAGTCGTTTATATCTTTTTATTGCATTATAGTTGCCATTTGTTTTGGTATATAATTTATTGCATAATTATTTTTAGAAAATGGCCAATTGGATAGATCGGTAGAATTATTTTCACAGCTTTAAAAAGGCGGTAATTTGAGGTTCCGATATGGTTGCAAATAACATTGACAGTTTTCATGCTATGACAGTCATTTATGCTTCATTTTAAAGCATTATGATTGCACTTTAATATGGTATATAATTTGTAGCATAATGTGTGTTTTTACTAATTGGTGAATTTGATAGATCGGTAGAATTATTGTTCTATGTTTAATAAACGCGGTAATCTGAGGTTCCGATATGGCTGCAATTAACTTTGGCAGTTTTCGTGCTAGGACAGTCGTTTATGCACCATTTTAAAGCATTAAAATTGCCATTTGCTTTGGTATATAATTTATTGCATAATGTATTTTTGGAAAACGGACCAATTGGATAAATCGGTAGAATTATTTTCCCAGGTTTAAAAACGCGGTAATTTGAGGTTCCGATATGGTTGTGAATAACTTGACAGTTTTCATGCTATGACAGTCATTTATGCATCATTTAAAAAGCATTACAGTTGCACTTGGTTTTTTGTGTATAATTTGTGGCATAATGAATTTTACAAAAATTGGATAGATCGGTATATTTATTGGTACAGGTTTAAAAATGCGGTAATTTAAGGCCCCGATATGGTTGCAAATAACTTTTATAGTTCAGTTATAACAGTCGTTTATACATCTTTATTGCATTTAGTTGCCATTTGTTTTGGTATATAATCTTATTGCATAATGTATTTTTAGAAGATGGCCAATTGGATAGATCGGATAGAATTATTTTCCCAGGTTTAAAAAGGCGGTAATTGAGGTTCCGATATGGTTGTGAATTAACTTTGACAGTTTTCATGCTATGACAGTCATTTATGCATCAGTTTAGAGCATTATGATTGCACTTTAATTTGGTATATCATTTGTGGCACTAATGTGTTCGTCTAAAAAATGGTCAATTTGAGGATCGTAGAATTATTGTTCTATGTTTAAAAACGCGGTAATTTGAGGTTCCGATATGGTTCAAATAACTTTGACAGTTTTCATGCTAGGCCAAGTTTATGCATCATTTAAAGCATTACAGTTGCACTTTATTGGTGTATAATTTGTGGCATAATGAATTTTTACAAAAGTTGGATAGATCGTATATTTATTGGGTACAGGTTTAAAATATGCGGTAATTCAAGGCTCCGATATGGTTGCAAATAACTTTTATAGTTTTCATGTTATAACAGTCGTTTATAATATCTTTTTATTGCATTTAGTTGCCATTTGTTTTGTATATAATTTATTGCATAATATATTTTTAGAAAATGGCCAATTGGATAGATCGGTAGAATTATTTTCACAGGCTTTAAAAGGCGGTAATTTGAGGTTCCGATATGGTTGCAAATAACATTGACAGTTTTCATGCTATGACAGGTCATTTATGCATCATTTTAAGCATTATGATTGCACTTTAATTTGGTATATCATTTGTGGGCACAATGTGTTCGTCTAAAAAATGGTCAATTTGAAGGATCGGTAGAATTATTGTTCTACTGTTTAAAAACGCGGTAATTTGAGTTTCCGATATGGTTGCAAATAACTTTGACAGTGTTCATGCTAGGGCAATAGTTTATGCATCATTTTAAAGCATTACAGTTGCACTTTATTTGGTGTATAATTTGTGGCATAATGAATTTTACAAAAATTGGATAGATCGTATATTTATTGGTACAGGTTTCAAAAATGCGGTAATTAAGGCTCCGATATGGTTGCAAATAACTTTTATAGTTTTCATGTTATAACAGTCGTTTATATATCTTTTTATTGCATTATAGTTGCCATTTGCTTTGGTATATAACTTATTCCATAATGTATTTTTGGAAAATGGCCAATTGGATAGATCGGTAGAATTATTTTTCACAGCTTTAAAAACGCGGGTAGTTTGAGGTTCCGATATGGCTGCAAATAACATTGACAGTTTTCACGCTATGACAGTCATTTATGCATCATTTTAAAGCATTATGATTGCACTTTAATATGGTATATCATTTGTAGCATAATGTGTATTTTTACAAATTGGTCAATTTGATAGATCGGTAGAATTATTGTTCTATGTTTAATAACGCAGTAATCTGAGGTTCCGATATGGTTGCAATTAACTTTGGCAGTTTTCGTGCTAGGACAGTCGTTTATGCACCATTTTAAAGCATTAAAATTGCCATTTGTTTTGGTATATAATTTATTGCATAATGTATTTTTAGAAAATGGCCAATTGGATAGATCGGTAGAATTATTTTCCCAGGTTTAAAAGGCGGTAATTTGAGGTTCCGATATGGTTGTGAATAACTTTGACAGTTTTCATGCTATGACAGTCATTTATGCATCATTTTAAAGCATTATGATTGCACTTTAATTTGGTATATCATTTGTGGCACAATGTGTTCGTCTAAAAAATGGTCAATTTGAAGGATCGGTAGAATTATTGTTCTATGTTAAAAACGCGGTAATTTGAGGTTCCGATATGGTTGCAAATAACTTTGACAGTTTTCATGCTAGGGCAATAGTTTATGCATCATTTAAAGCATTACAGTTGCACTTTATTTTGGTGTATAATTTGTGGCATAATGAAATTTTACAAAAATTGGATAGATCGGTATATTTATTGGTACAGGTTCAAAAATGCGGTAATTTAAGGCTCCGATATGGTTGCAAATAACTTTTATAGTTTTCATGTTATAAACAGTCGTTTATATATCTGTTTATTGCATTATAGTTGCCATTTGCTTTGGTATATAACTTATTCCATAATGTATTTTTGGAAAATGGCCAATTGGATAGATCGGTAGAATTATTTTCACAGCTTTAAAAACGCGGTAGTTTGAGGTTCCGATATGGCTGCAAATAACATTGACAGTTTTCACGCTATGACAGTCATTTATGCATCATTTTAAAGCATTATGATTGCACTTAATATGGTATATCATTTGTAGCATAATGTGTATTTTTACAAATTGGTCAATTTGATAGATCGGTAGAATATTGTTCTATGTTTAATAAAAGCAGTAATCTGAGGTTCCGATATGGTTGCAATTAACTTTGGCAGTTTTCGTGCTAGGACAGTCGTTTATGCACCATTTTAAAGCATTAAAATTGCCATTTGTTTTGGTATATAATTTATTGCATAATGTATTTTTAGAAAATGGCCAATTGGATAGATCGGTAGAATTATTTCCCAGGTTTTAAAAAGGCGGTAATTTGAGGTTCCGATATGGTTGTGAATAACTTTGACAGTTTTCATGCTATGACAGTCATTTATGCATCATTTTAAAGCATTATGATTGCACTTTAATTTGGTATATCATTTGTGGCACAATGTGTTCGTCTAAAAAATGGTCCATTTGAAGGATCGGTAGAATTATTGTTCTATGTTAAAACGCGGTAATTTGAGGTTCCGATATGGTTGCAAATAACTTTGACAGTTTTCATGCTAGGGCAATAGTTTATGCATCATTTTAAAGCATTACAGTTGCACTTTATTTTGGTGTATAATTTGTGGCATAATGAATTTTACAAAAGTTGGATAGATCGGTATATTTATTGGTACAGGTTTAAAAATGCGGTAATTCAAGGCTCCGATATGGTTGCAAATAACTTTATAGTTTTCATGTTATAACAGTCGTTTATATATCTTTTTATTGCATTATAGTTGCCATTGTTTTGGTATATAATTTATTGCATAATATATTTTTAGAAAATGGCCAATTGGATAGATCGGTAGAATTATTTTCACAGCTTTAAAAGGCGGTAATTTGAGGTTCCGATATGGTTGCAAATAACATTGACAGTTTCATTGCTATGACAGTCATTTATGCTTCATTTTAAAGCATTATGATTGCACTTTAATATGGTATATAATTTGTAGCATAATGTGTGTTTTTACTAATTGGTGAATTTGATAGATCGGTAGAATTATTGTTCTATGTTTAATAAACGCGGTAATCTGAGGTTCCGATATGGCTGCAATTAACTTTGGCAGTTTTCGTGCTAGGACAGTCGTTTATGCACCATTTTAAAGCATTAAAATTGCCATTTGCTTTGGTATATAATTTATTGCATAATGTATTTTTGGAAAACGGCCAATTGGATAAATCGGTAGAATTATTTTCCCAGGTTTAAAAACGCGGTAATTTGAGGTTCCGATATGGTTGTGAATAACTTTACAGTTTTCATGCTATGTCAGTCATTTATGCATCATTTTAAAGCATTACAGTTGCACTTTGTTTTTGTGTATAATTTGTGGCATAATGAATTTTTACAAAAATTGGATAGATCGGTATATTTATTGGTACAGGTTTAAAAATGCGGTAATTTAAGGCCCCGATATGGTTGCAAATAACTTTTATAGTTTTCATGTTATAACAGTCGTTTATACATCTTTTTATTGCATTTGTTGCCATTTGTTTTGGTATAATCTATTGCATAATGTATTTTTAGAGATGGCCAATTGGATAGATCGATAGAATTATTTTCCCAGGTTTAAAAAGGCGGTAATTTGAGGTTCCGATATGGTTGTGAATACTTTGACAGTTTTCATGCTATGACAGTCATTTATGCATCATTTTAGAGCATTATGATTGCACTTTAATTTGGTATATCATTTGTGGCATAATGTGTTCGTCTAAAAAATGGTCAATTTGATGGATCGGTAGAATTATTGTTCTATGTTTAAAAACGCGGTAATTTGAGGTTCCGATATGGTTGCAAATAACTTTGACAGTTTTCATGCTAGGGCAATAGTTTATGCATCATTTTAAAGCATTACAGTTGCACTTTATTTTGGTGTATAATTTGTGGCATAATGAATTTTACAAAATTGGATAGATCGGTATATTTATTGGTACAGGTTCAAAAATGCGGTAATTTAAGGCTCCGATATGGTTGCAAATAACTTTTATAGTTTTCATGTTATAACAGTCGTTTATATATCTTTTTATTGCATTATAGTTGCCATTTGTTTGGTATATAATTATTCATAATGTATTTTTGAAAATGGCCAATTGGATAGATCGGTAGAATTATTTTCACAGCTTTAAAAAGCGGTAGTTTGAGGTTCCGATATGGTGCAAATAACATTGACAGTTTTCATGCTATGACAGTCATTTATGCTTCATTTTAAAGCATTATGATTGCACTTTAATATGGTATATAATTTGTAGCATAATGTGTGTTTTTACTAATTGGTGAATTTGATAGATCGGTAGAATTATTGTTCTATGTTTAATAAACGCGGTAATCTGAGGTTCCGATATGGCTGCAATTAACTTTGGCAGTTTTCGTGCTAGGACAGTCGTTTATGCACCATTTTAAAGCATTAAAATTGCCATTTGCTTTGGTATATAATTTATTGCATAATGTATTTTTGGAAAACGGCCAATTGGATAATCGGTAGAATTATTTTCCCAGGTTTAAAAACGCGGTAATTTGAGGTTCCGATATGGTTGTGAATAACTTTGACAGTTTTCATGCTATGACAGTCATTTATGCATCATTTTAAAGCATTACAGTTGCACTTTGTTTTTGTGTATAATTTGTGGCATAATGAATTTTTACAAAAATTGGATAGATCGGTATATTTATTGGTACAGGTTTAAAAATGCGGTAATTTAAGGCCCCGATATGGTTGCAAATAACTTTTATAGTTTTCATGTTATAACAGTCGTTTATACATCTTTTTATTGCATTTTAGTTGCCATTTGTTTTGGTATACAATCTATTGCATAATGTATTTTTAGAAGATGGCCAATTGGATAGATCGATAGAATTATTTTCCCAGGTTTAAAAAGGCGGTAATTTGAGGTTCCGATATGGTTGTGAATTACTTTGACAGTTTTCATGCTATGACAGTCATTTATGCATCAGTTTAGAGCATTATGATTGCACTTTAATTTGGTATATCATTTGTGGCATAATGTGTTCGTCTAAAAAATGGTCAATTTGATGGATCGGTAGAATTATTGTTCTATGTTTAAAAACGCGGTAATTTGAGGTTCCGATATGGTTGCAAATAACTTTGACAGTTTTCATGCTAGGGCATTAGTTTACGCATCATTTTAAAGCATTACAGTTGCACTTTATTTTGGTGTATAATTTGTGGCATAATGAATTTTTACAAAAATTGGATAGATCGGTATATTTATTGGTACAGGTTCAAAAATGCGGTAATTTAAGGCTCCGATATGGTTGCAAATACCTTTTATAGTTTTCATGTTATAACAGTCGTTTATATATCTTTTTATTGCATTATAGTTGCCATTTGCTTTGGTATATAACTTATTCCATAATGTATTTTTGAAAATGGCCAATTGGATAGATCGGTAGAATTATTTTCACAGCTTTAAAAACGCGGTAGTTTGAGGTTCCGATATGGCTGCAAATAACATTGACAGTTTTCACGCTATGACAGTCATTTATGCATCATTTTAAAGCATTATGATTGCACTTTAATATCGTATATCATTTGTAGCATAATGTGTATTTTTAAAAATGGTCAATTTGATAGATCGGTAGAATTATTGTTCTATGTTTAATAAACGCAGTAATCTGAGGTTCCGATATGGTTGCAATTAACTTTGGCAGTTTTCGTGCTAGGACAGTCGTTTATGCACCATTTTAAAGCATTAAAATTGCCATTTGTTTTGGTATATAATTTATTGCATAATGTATTTTTAGAAAATGGCCAATTGGATAGATCGGTAGAATTATTTTCCCAGGTTTAAAAAGGCGGTAATTTGAGGTTCCGATATGGTTGTGAATAACTTTGACAGTTTTCATGCTATGACAGTCATTTATGCATCATTTTAAAGCATTATGATTGCACTTTAATTTGGTATATCATTTGTGGCACAATGTGTTCGTCTAAAAATGGTCAATTTGAAGGATCGGTAGAATTATTGTTCTATGTTTAAAAACGCGGTAATTTGAGGTTCCGATATGGTTGCAAATAACTTTGACAGTTTTCATGCTAGGGCAATAGTTTATGCATCATTTTAAAGCATTACAGTTGCACTTTATTTTGGTGTATAATTTGTGGCATAATGAAATTTTACAAAAATTGGATAGATCGGTATATTTATTGGTACAGGTTCAAAAATGCGGTAATTTAAGGCTCCGATATGGTTGCAAATAACTTTTATAGTTTTCATGTTATAACAGTCGTTTATATATCTTTTTATTGCATTATAGTTGCCATTTGCTTTGGTATATAACTTATTCCATAATGTATTTTTGGAAAATGGCCAATTGGATAGATCGGTAGAATTATTTTCACAGCTTTAAAAACGCGGTAGTTTGAGGTTCCGATATGGCTGCAAATAACATTGACAGTTTTCACGCTATGACAGTCATTTATGCATCATTTTAAAGCATTATGATTGCACTTTAATATGGTATATCATTTGTAGCATAATGTGTATTTTTACAAATTGGTCAATTTGATAGATCGGTAGAATTATTGTTCTATGTTTAATAAAGCAGTAATCTGAGGTTCCGATATGGTTGCAATTAACTTTGGCAGTTTTCGTGCTAGGACAGTCGTTTATGCACCATTTTAAAGCATTAAAATTGCCATTTGTTTTGGTATATAATTTATTGCATAATGTATTTTTAGAAAATGGCCAATTGGATAGATCGGTAGAATTATTTTCCCAGGTTTAAAAAGGCGGTAATTTGAGGTTCCGATATGGTTGTGAATAACTTTGACAGTTTTCATGCTATGACAGTCATTTATGCATCATTTTAAAGCATTATGATTGCACTTTAATTTGGTATATCATTTGTGGCACAATGTGTTCGTCTAAAAAATGGTCAATTTGAAGGATCGGTAGAATTATTGTTCTATGTTTAAAAACGCGGTAATTTGAGGTTCCGATATGGTTGCAAATAACTTTGACAGTTTTCATGCTAGGGCAATAGTTTATGCATCATTTTAAAGCATTACAGTTGCACTTTATTTTGGTGTATAATTTGTGGCATAATGAATTTTTACAAAAGTTGGATAGATCGGTATATTTATTGGTACAGGTTTAAAAATGCGGTAATTCAAGGCTCCGATATGGTTGCAAATAACTTTTATAGTTTTCATGTTATAACAGTCGTTTATATATCTTTTTATTGCATTATAGTTGCCATTTGTTTTGGTATATAATTTATTGCATAATATATTTTTAGAAAATGGCCAATTGGATAGATCGGTAGAATTATTTTCACAGCTTTAAAAAGGCGGTAATTTGAGGTTCCGATATGGTTGCAAATAACATTGACAGTTTTCATGCTATGACAGTCATTTATGCTTCATTTTAAAGCATTATGATTGCACTTTAATATGGTATATAATTTGTAGCATAATGTGTGTTTTTACTAATTGGTGAATTTGATAGATCGGTAGAATTATTGTTCTATGTTTAATAAACGCGGTAATCTGAGGTTCCGATATGGCTGCAATTAACTTTGGCAGTTTTCGTGCTAGGACAGTCGTTTATGCACCATTTTAAAGCATTAAAATTGCCATTTGCTTTGGTATATAATTTATTGCATAATGTATTTTTGGAAAACGACCAATTGGATAAATCGGTAGAATTATTTTCCCAGGTTTAAAAACGCGGTAATTTGAGGTTCCGATATGGTTGTGAATAACTTTAACAGTTTTCATGCTATGACAGTCATTTATGCATCATTTTAAAGCATTACAGTTGCACTTTGTTTTTGTGTATAATTTGTGGCATAATGAATTTTTACAAAAATTGGATAGATCGGTATATTTATTGGTACAGGTTTAAAAATGCGGTAATTTAAGGCCCCGATATGGTAGCAAATAACTTTTATAGTTTTCATGTTATAACAGTCGTTTATACATCTTTTTATTGCA
>NW_023997586.1:2500-10000 GCF_015586225.1 Lucilia sericata
GTTGTTGCTATTACCGCCACCGACAACCTGTTGTTGTTGTTGTGATTGTTGTTGCTGTTGTTGTAGGGTAGTAGTTGCGGAAGGTGGTGGACCATTATTAAGGATAACATGATGTTGAGCATGAACATTGTGTTGCTGTTGCTGCTGCTGTTGTTGTTGCTGCTGCTGCTGAGCAGTGGCTGCTGTGACCGGTGTACCAGACATTTGATCGACAGCAACTAAATTCGTGACATTACCACCGCCCGCAGCAACGGGCGCACCAACGACACCAGTAACCTGCAAATCATCTTGACTGTAACAGACGACTGTGCCGTCTTGAGTTATGGCTCCATTCATGACTGTATATTCGGTGTTATCAATCGTTGTTGTCGTAACCGTTGGGCCCTGTTGGCCACCAGCAGCAATGGCTGTTTGCTGATGGGCGTACTGCAAGTGGGCTTGTTGAGGATGGCCTTGTATTTGATGTGGTGCTGTGTGTTGGGGTGTAGCTGCTGCTACAGCAGCCGCGGCTGCTGCCGCCTGTACTGTTTGTAATGTAGGCTGTTGTGTGTGAGCTGCTATCAATTGTTGATGTTGACCAGGCGCTGCTGCCACCTGTAAAGCTTGATGATGTGCTGGTTGTGGTCCAGCGGCTGTCGCTATCAATGGGATGTGTGTTGCTGCTGGAGCTGCCAATTGTGTGGTTGGACCGTATAAATTGGTCGCTAACACTGCCGTATCAACAGGAACATTAGCATAGACGGTGGTAGCAACAGGTGGTGGTATCTTCACTCCATCCCCATTCATATAAACATAACCCCCTACAAATAGACAAACAAATATACAGATAAAGATATTATTATTCAATTGTTGTGTGCAGCAAAAATATAATAGGAAAAAATGATAGGGAGAGAGAGAGAGAAAAAAACGAAAACATCAATTTAAATTATCATCATGTTCTGTTTGTTATTATTGATTTTATTATAAATATTGTACATAGTTAAAGGAAAACTAGGAAATTTTGAAAAATCTTTTATTTTTGAAAGGCATGTAGATGAAATCATGTTATATTTTGAAAATAATAATTAAAATAACTGTAAGTTGATAAAATATAATTGGCAAATATGTTCATAAAAATTAATAAAAACAAAACGTCTATGCAAATTACTTATTATAAATTATTTCATAGAAACAATTTTCAGTATTTCGAATTAACAATAGTGTAATATATCTACTTTTTGATAAACAGAAATTATTTCTTTTTTCAAATTTTGCCATAAAAAACATATGGAGTAAAGAAAACAAGATTATGACAAATGCAATAAAATAATAACTTCAAAATATATGCCGCCAAGATGTATTTATTTAATTGAAATAATAATTTATTTGTTAATTTATTATATTAATTTCTATGGTTTCACAAAATTTGCATTAGAGTTCATATGTAAATGATGTAATATTTATAAGTACGTAGTATGTACATTTATTCATATATATGTACATACATACATATGTATGTACTATGAATGTTAGGGTGGCTCCCAATGATAGGAAAGTTTACTTCAATTTTGGATAACATTTCTAAAATTTGTTTCCTGCCAAGATGTTTTACTCTAATAAAATCAATAAAATATTAATAAATAAAAAAGATTTTGATAGTAACAAATTATTAAAAAATACTGAGCCCATATTACGGCATACGATATCGATCGAAATCTCTATAAAGTCTAAATGGAGATTTCGATCGATATCGTATGCCATAATTTGGGCCCTGAATTTTTATGAAAAATTTAAAAAATTTTAATTTTTGCGAAAAATTTACATTTTAGGAAATATTTAAAATTTTGCAACAAATATTAAATTTTTTGTGTAAATATGTTATGTGATTTTTTGTGAAAACTTAACTTAAACTATAACTGAACTGGAACTAAAAGAGAACTGAACTAGAACTCACCTATAACTGAAATAGACCTGAATTTTTTATTTCAAATTCAGTTATAGAACTAAACGAAAACTGAACTCGAAATTAATATAATACTGAACTAGAACTGATTAAAACTGAACTGGAATTGGACTCTAAAACTGAATGAACTAAACTGAACTAGAATGAACTAGACTGAACTGAACTGAACTAGAACTGAACTAGAACTGAACTAGAACTAGAACTGAACTAGAACTGAACTAGAACTGAACTAGAACTGAACTAGAACTGAACTAGAACTGAACTAGAACTGAACTAGAACTGAACTAGAAATGAACTAGAACTGAACTAGAGAACTGAACTAGAACTGAACTAGAACTGAACTAGAACTGAACTAGAACTGAACTAGAACTGAACTAGAACTGAACTAGAACTGAACTAGAACTGAACTAGAACTGAACTAGAACTGAACTAGAACTGAACTAGAACTGAACTAGAACTGATGAACTAGAACTGAACTAGAACTGAACTAGAACTGAACTAGAACTGAACTAGAACTGAACTAGAACTGAACTAGAACTGAACTAGAACTGAACTAGAACTGAACTAGACTGAACTAGAACTGAACTAGAACTGAACTAGAACTGAACTAGAACTGAACTAGAACTGAACTAGAACTGAACTAGAACTGAACTAGAACTGAACTAGAACTGAACTAGAACTGAACTGAAACTGAACTAGAACTGAACTAGAACTGAACTAGAACTGAACTAGAACTGAACTAGAACGAACTAGAACTAAACTAGAACTAAACTAGAACTGAACTAGAACTAGAACTGAACTAGAACTGAAGAACTAGAACTGAACTAGAACTGAACTAGAACTGAACTAGAACTGAACTAGAACTGAACTAGAACTGAACTAGAACTGAACTAGAACTGAACTAGAAAGAACTGACTAGAAAGAACTGAACTAGAACTGAACTAGAACTGAACTAGAACTGAACTAGAAATGAACTAAAACTGAACTAGAACTGAACTAGAACTGAACTAGAACGAACTGAACTAGAACTGAACTGAACTAAAGAACTGAACTAGAACTGAATAGAACTGAACTAGAACTGAACTAGAACTGAACTAGAACTGAACTAGAACTGAACTAGAACTAAACTAGAACTGAAACTAGAAACTGAACTAGAACTGAACTAGAACTAGAACTGAACTAGAACTGAACTAGAACTGAACTAGAACTGAACTAGAACTGAACTAGAACTGAACTAGAACTGAACTAGAACTGAACTAGAACTGAACAGAACTGAACAAGACTGAACTAGAACTGAACTGAACTAGAACTGAACTAGAATGAACTAGAACTGAACTAGAACTGAACTAGAACTGAACTAGAACTGAACTAGAACTGAACTAGAACTGAACTAGAACTGAACTAGAACTGAACTAGAACTGAACTAGAAACTAGAACTGAACTAGAACTGAACTAGAACTGAACTAGAACTGAACTAGAACTGAACAGACTAGAACTGAACTAGAACTGAACTAGAACTGAATAGAACTGAACTAGGACTGATATAGAACTGAACTGAACTGAACTAGAACTAGAACTAACTAGAACTCAACTAGAACTGAATTAGAACTAAACTAGACCATTGCAATATTCATCATCAAGAAAAAACAACAAATAATACAAGAAGATTCAAGTTGGTAAATAGTTTTAACACATTATGTATAAAATTCGGCACAGCCACATTAATACTCTTACTTCTTATAGACTGATATTAAACTATTAAAATAGTAACAATTTTAAAGATTACCTGGTATTATTAAAAACTTTAATTATATAAGATAATATATGGAGACAGACAATCAAGCCAGGCCACAACAATACAATCAAATTACACACAAACAAATGGAAAACCACTTTTTGGTGAAAAAAAACTTGTCCATAGTAGTTGATTGAAAACCGTTAAAAGAAACCCATAAATATACTAATAGGAAAAACTAGACAAGACATTTTAAATTTAATACTACAACACCACCACCCTCTTTCTCTTCTTCTAGCCTTTTTAGTAGTGAATTTGAAAAACAAAAAATACAACTATAAAATCAAATGATATTTTTTTTAAATAATGTGGCAGGTTAAAGAAGACGAAAATAACAACAATAACTACAACAAAAACGGTACAAGTATATAGGAATTATACACATAATATAATACAATACAATAGACGAAGAAGAAACAAAAATGCAAGTCTCTCGTCGTAAACGAGTAAATAAAAGAAACTTCAGAAAAAATATGTGTAAAATGTCAAACTATGCAAAAAAAGGAAAAAAGCGAAAAAATATATTGAATAATGTAGAACGAAAGAAACGATAATGAATGGATAAGCAGTAAAATAAAACAGAAATTATGTTCTCTGTGTACAACATTTTTTAACACATTTAAGTAAACTCTAATGAATTTTACTATTCCAAAAACATATGAAAGTAAAAAAAATTAAACAAGAATCATTGAATGTTAAAAATAGTCCAAAATAGAGAAAAATTTTCAATTACAACAGAATTTATAAAAGTTATTGATTTTATTTTAAATGCAAAATATAACTATGTAATAAAATTTGGGAATTTTTTTTTTTTGGGTTTTCCACAACTTAAAAAACAACAACTGCACACGTTAAAAAAACATCTGCAATTAAATCTTCAAAATGTTTACTATTCAGGGTATAGTACCTTGAAATAGCTAGAGTCAGTAAACAGCTGATTATTAGTTAGTCCTTTGATGAAATACAAAAACCAATAACAACAAACAGGCAGAAATTTCTGACAATTTAAACCTTTTTATTTTTTGACAAAAAACCAAATGAATGTTGTTTTAAAAATGTTGTTGTTATTGTCCGTTTTTCTAATATATGTATAACTGCGTTTCATTTAATATGTATATCCTGCGTAATGCATATGTTACACATTTTAAACCCGCATGGCAAATTTTGCTAATCCTACGAATTATTGAAATGAAAATTGATGGCACATCTGTAGAAAAATTTTAGTTTAAACTTAGAACAGATGGATTTTCGTATATTTAAGATAAAATCTATGGAGTAGAACTGAATTAAAAATAAAGTAGTAGTGAAATAGAACTGCAATGGGACTATACTAGGACTTATCTAAAATCGAACTAGAACTAAACTAGAACTGAAGTTAAATTGAACTAGAACTAAACTACAAATGATCTAGAAATAAACTAGAACTAAATTAGAGCTGAACTAAAACTGAACTTGAACTGAACTAGAACTGAACTAGAACTGAACTAGAACTGAACTAGAACTGAACTAGAACTGAACTAGAACTGAACTAGAACTGAACTAGAACTGAACTAGAACTGAACTAGAACTGAACTAGAACTGAACTAGAACTGAACTAGAACTGAACTAGAACTGAACTAGAACTGAACTAGAACTGAACTAGAACTGAACTAGAACTGAACTAGAACTGAACTAGAACTGAACTAGAACTGAACTAGAACTGAACTAGAACTGAACTAGAACTGAACTAGAACTGAACTAGAACTGAACTAGAACTGAACTAGAACTGAACTAGAACTGAACTAGAACTGAACTAGAACTGAACTAGAACTGAACTAGAACTGAACTAGAACTGAACTAGAACTGAACTACAACTGAACTAGAACTGAACTAGAACTGAACTAGAACTGAACTAGAACTGAACTAGAACTGAACTAGAACTGAACTAGAACTGAACTAGAACTGAACTAGAACTGAACTAGAACTGAACTAGAACTGAACTAGAACTGAACTAGAACTGAACTAGAACTGAACTAGAACTGAACTAGAACTGAACTAGAACTGAACTAGAACTGAACTAGAACTGAACTAGAACTGAACTAGAACTGAACTAGAACTGAACTAGAACTGAACTAGAACTGAACTAGACTGAACTAGAACTGAACTAGAATTGAACTAGAACTGAACTAGAACTGAACTAGAATTGAACTAGAACTGAACTAGAACTGAACTAGAACTGAACTAGAACTGAACTAGAACTGAACTAGAACTGAACTAGAACTGAACTAGAAACTGAACTAGAACTGAACTAGAACTGAACTAGAACTGAACTAGAACTGAACTAGAACTGAACTAGAACTGAACTAGAACTGAACTAGAACTGAACTAGAACTGAACTAGAACTGAACTAGAACTGAAACTAGAACTAGAACTAGAACTAGAACTAGAACTGAACTAGAACTGAACTAGAACTGAACTAGAACTGAACAGAACTAGAACTGAACTAGAACTGAACTAGAACTGAACTAGAACTGAACTAGAACTGAACTAGAACTGAACTAGAACTGAACTAGAACTGAACTAGAACTGAACTAGAACTGAACTAGAACTGAACTAGAACTGAATTAGAACTGAATTAGAACTGAACTAGAACTGAACTAGAACTGAACTAGAACTGAACTAGAACTGAACTAGAACTGAACTAGAACTGAACTAGAACTGAACTAGAACTGAACTAGAACTGAACTAGAACTGAACTAGAACTGAACTAGAACTGAACTAGAACTGAACTAGAACTGAACTAGAACTGAACTAGAACTGAACTAGAACTGAACTAGAACTGAACTAGAACTGAACTAGAACTGAACTAGAACTGAACTAGAACTGAACTGAACTAGAACTGAACTAGAACTGAACTAGAACTGAACTAGAACTGAACTAGAACTGAACTAACTGAACTAGAACTGAACTAGAACTGAACTACAACTGAACTAGAACTGAACTAGAACTGAACTAGTACTAAACTAGAACTAAACTAGAACTGAACTAGAACTAAACGATAACTGAATTAGAAATAAACTAGAAAATATAAATTAGCAAAAAGTGTTTGCAAACTTTATAGGTACATACTAAGATTTCCCGAAAACCAGATGTTGGTGGAAAAATTTTGAGGCCAGTTTTGAACTTAGCTTATTCCTTTGGAAAAGTACAATAGTATTACTTTACTTAATGGGCTTTGACTTATTGATATCTCACATACATATATTCTATTGTTCCTATGATTTTTTGTCTGATGAAACTTAAGAACGTAAACCACAGAATCAATAGTGACTTTTGTCTTATATGATCGATAATAGCAATAATATCTACTATTCATTAGTAAAGCCGTAAAATATTTTCAAAAATGTTTATCCTATCCACATCACTGTGAGGTGGTGGACTATTGTTCAGAAACGAAAAAATGAGAAATGGATGGATAACAATGAACAACACATGTTTTCCTTTCTACTTTACTTTGCGTTTTGTGAAAGGGGCGATATTACACAATAATTATATAGTTTTTATAAACGCAAAAAAGAAAAAAGAAGAAGCGAAAAATGAAAAATACATATGTATTAAATTTCCAGAGGATAAGCAAAAATTTACAGCTATAATATGTGTGTAAATATGAGGAGAAAACATCATAATGGAAAATTTAAGGAAAATATATTACAAACCTAAATAATATTCCATTTTTTAAGAATTTTCCTTAAAGTTTCGACGAAGGAAGGAAGAAGTTAATTTA
>NW_023997586.1:15000-20005 GCF_015586225.1 Lucilia sericata
TTGCATGCCGCTTGTCGTTAGCGGTCGCAATTGTAAACAAGCTGTTAAGAAGATTGAACTTAGCAAAACAAGAAAATGAGCACGTGCATACATGTAAATATGTATTATATTTGTTTGTATGTAATACACAAAATGATAAATGAGAGAATGAGAAGAGAACGCTCATATTTTAATTGCATTTAAAGTTTTTTGTTACAAATTTATTAAATTAATAAAATATTTTTTGAATTACAAGACAAATAATAGGATAAATTTACTCACACTTTAAATAAAAATATATTTTAAATTATTCTGTTGTTGTTTTCTTAAATAAACAATAAAAATTCACAGTCAAAGCCAATTTTCACTTTTGATCACACAAAACGAACATTTTGTTAAAGACTGTTTTTAATTATACTTTTGCAGCCAAAACAATTTGAAATTATTAAATTATGGTTGTTTTCAATTGAAATTTGTTATTTGCGTTTTGTTTTTATTACGTTTTCAATAGCTTTCAAGAAAACTAACATCAACAATAATTTCTCACTTCATCACGTTGGTTTTAAAAACAAAAAAATACTTTTTTTGTAAAAATTATGTTTATTTCTAGGTTTTTAATACTTTATTATTTATTTTGTTATAAAGTAATTTTTATTATAATTCATTTATCATCAATAGAAATATGAAAAGGCGTTTGTTCTTTTTTTTTTCAATTAAAATACAGCCACCAAGTTGTCAAAGAAAATATTTCACAAAAAAAAAACGATTATCCACGTTTTAATTCCACTTTGTATCAATGAAACCCGTGTGTCTGTTATTTACTACTTTTTTCTTTCTTTCTTTAATTTTATATTTTCCTTTCCACTCACATCAACCGTTAACTGTCAATTACATACGCTTATGCCTTACGGTAGAAAGAGATAACACGTTTTAATTTTTTTCAGCTGCAGGCAAGCAAAACACCGACAATGCAATTTTTTTCTTCTGAATCCAATTTTTTTTCTTGGTTTTTCTGTCGCACTATGAAAAATTTAAATTTTTCTTTGTTTTCTGATATTTTCTTTTATATTTTATATCACTTTCGAGCTTAACTTTTAGCAAAGTTAAAGATTTACACATCAATTAGCTTTTTTAATTGCAAAAATTACGAAAATTGAATTAATTAAATGATACGTCTGCGATGCGACGTTAGCCACGAGAAATAATGCAAGTGTTGCCAATGTGTTAAAGATAAATGTGTGAAGATGCCATCAGAGATGTTACCATATGTATTGAAATTAGTGTGGTTCATATTGTTTGATTATTGTAGAAACTACAATGGAGATAAGTAAATAAAATCTACCTTCATTAGCAAAAGTGTAATATTTGGAGTAGGCTTTGTAGAGAAGTCGAAGTCAACTTTTTGTCCGAACAAAATGGAAATGTCGCCAATGTATTGAAAATGTCGAATAATCGATGAAGGACGAAATTTAGTAATTAAATATGTAAGTAAGTAAGTAAGTAAGTAAGTAAGTAAGTAAGTAAGTAAGTAAGTAAGTAAGTAAGTAAGTAAGTAAGTAAGTATAAGTAGTGTAAGTAGTAAGTAGTAAGTAAGTAAGTAAGTACGTAAGTCAGTCCGTCCGTCCGTCCGTCCGTCAGTCCGTCCGTCCGTCCGTCGTCCGTCGTCCGTCGTAGTCCGTCCGTCCGTCCGTCCGTCACCGTCCGTCCGTCCGTCCTTCCGTCCGTCCGTCCGTCCGTCCGTCCGTCCGTCTCCGTCCGTCCGTCGTCCGTCCGTCGTCGTCCGTCCGTCCGTCCGTCCGTCCGTCCGTCCGTCCGTCCGTCCGTCCGTCGTCCGTCCGTCCGTCCGTCCGTCCGTCCGTCCGTCCGTCCGTCCGTCCGTCCGTCCGTCCGTCCGTCCTCCGTCCGTCCGTCCGTCCGTCCGTCCGTCCGTCCGTCCGTCCGTCCGTCCGTCCGTCCGTCCGTCCGTCCGTCCGTCCGTCCGTCCGTCCGTCCGTCCGTCGTCCGTCCGTCCGTCCGTCCGTCCGTCCCGTCCGTCCGTCCGTCCGTCCGTCCGTCCTCCGTCCGTCCGTCCGTCCGTCCGTCCGTCCGTCCGTCCGTCGTCCGTCCGTCCGTCCGTCCGTCCGTCCGTCCGTCCGTCCGTCCTCCGTCCGTCCGTCGTCCGTCCGTCCGTCCGTCCGTCCGTCCGTCCGTCCGTCCGTCGTCCGTCCGTCCGTCCGTCCGTCCGTCCGTCCGTCCGTCCGTCCGTCCGTCCGTCCGTCCGTCCGTCCGTCCGTCCGTCCGTCCGTCCGTCCGTCCGTCCGTCCGTCCGTCCGTCCGTCCGTCCGTCCGTCCGTCCGTCCGTCCTCCGTCCGTCCGTCCGTCCGTCCGTCGTCGTCCGTCCGTCCGTCCGTCCGTCCGTCGTCCGTCCGTCCGTCCGTCCGTCCGTCCGTCCGTCGTCCGTCCGTCCGTCCGTCCGTCCGTCCCGTCCGTCGTCTCGTCCTTCCGTCGGTCTTTGCAGAGTAAGTAAGGTAATTCGAGAGTAATTAAGTAAGGTAATTCGAGAGTAAGTAAGTAAGGTAATTCGAGAGTAAGTAAGTAAGGTAATTCGAGAGTAAGTAAGGTAATTCGAAAATAAGTAAGTAAGGTAATTCGAAAGTAAGTAAGTAAGGTAATTCGAGAGTAAGTAAGTGAGTAAGGTAATTCTAAAGTTGGAATTTTTATTTCCAAACAGAAAATAAATTCCCGATTTACCCCTTAAATATTAATTTAGACTCGAAAATCCGAAATTTGTTACAAACATTCGAAATGTTCGAAAATAAATTAAATTTTTAAAATAACCTCTAAATACCTATATATGGATTAAGGATTTTTTGAAGTTGCGTTTTCAAATAAATTATCACAACTTTGAAATAACCTCCAGATCGAGTTTTATTTTTAGAAAATTAAAAATTTTTTGTCTTTTAAGTAATCATTTAATTATGAGGATTCATAAAAACATGAGTTGTTCGAACTTTGCCAAAAAAAATTAAATTTTTTCAAATAATTAATAATTTTAAATTAAATTAAAAAATCCTTTTAACATAGACGTTTTTGAGGTTTTTTTAAAAAATATTAGAAACTTCCAACTTATGTTTGGATTTTTTTTTTTGGAAACCTCCAACTTATGTTTGTAATTGTTTTAAAGTTTTTAAACTTGTTTATAAAACCTATACTGCCGATGAAAACTTGTACGCAAATAATCATTTAGTAATTTTTAAATAATTTTGTTATATTTTGTTTTTATTAATAATATATGGTTTACATATTTAATTTTTAATATTAGTTTTTGTTGTTGTTGTATCTTTTTCAATATTCTCTCACATTAAATAAATTAATTTTATATTATAACAAAACTACATTAAAAAGAACGAAACAAAATAATAATTTTAAAGAAAAAAAAAACTAATAAAGTGAGAAAAATGTCTAAACTTTTATACATTATCCATAGGATCTCGCGTATATTACCATTTTTCTAGTGTTAGTCAGTTAAAGAGGCCATTTTGCAGATCATTTTCAAAAGAAAAGTAATTTCCCTGCAAAACTAGTTACAAAATAACCTCCGGAAACTGTTACACATAGTGAATAATAAAGCCTACATCGAGACAGTCACTCTTATTGGTGACAGCTTTCTTCGGTGTTTCCAATATTTCTGTTTTAATGCTGTGCTACAATGTTTTGTTTGATATTGGAAAATGTTATTAAAAATTAACATTTCTTTTACAAAGTAATTAAAAAAAGAACAACTTTTGTAATTATAAATACATATAAATATGTAAGTAATAATGTTAATTTTTACATACATTGAAAGTGAGTCCCTAAACGCTTAAAGTGTTACAAACTTTTCTAAACTAATTTGTTTTCTTCGTTTTTCTCTTGTCTTAAAGCGTTGCAAATTTAGTGAGTTTTTTTTTCTTGAATTCAAATACAAATAAAATACATTTTGTTTAGTTTTTTTTTTTATTTTTTTTAATTACATTTTTTTGTTTTTAGTTTGCATTTAAATATAATTAACAGTTACATTAATTTTTTTATTTGTTTTTATAAGTAAAGAGTTTTTTTGTTTTCATTAAATTTTTTTTTGTAAAAAAATTTTTTAATTGTGTTTGAATTTAATAATATTTTGTAAAACAAATTTGTTTCTTTTTTGTTTGTTGGTTTTTTCCCTTTAGCTATTTATGATGATGATGTTGTTGTTGTTTGTATATAATTATTATATTGAAAATCAAATTGTCTAATAAAAAAAACATAAATTCCCTTAAAAAAGGAATTCTTTTAAAAATTTTAAAAGTGTGTGTTGTTTTTAAGCCAAACAAAGGACAAAGCAATCGTTATGTCTGCAGAGGAGTAGTTTGAGTGGTTAATTTGGTTGTTGGCTGCTACACTATTGCTGTTTGTTGATGATGTTGTGAAGTTTAACGACTTGATATTAAGAATGTTTTAGTAACACGTTTGGTTGTTGTAATACACCTGTTGTTGTGGCTATTATATTTTATTGTAAAAAGAATTTATTTAGTTTGTTGTTGTTTTGAATCTCTTGTTATTTTGTAGTTTATTTTTTTTTACTTTTTATAAAATTAAACTAAAATACTACAAACGTCCTTATTTATTTGAGGTTGTATTTTCTTTTGCCTTTTTTTAACCTGCTGCTTCTTTATATTCTTCTTTAGTTTTTTTAATAATAAACAAATGTTACTATAAATGTTGTTGTTGTAGTTCTTATTATACGTTTTTGTTTGTTGTTGTTGTTGTCGTAGTAGTAGTAATGAGGAGGTTTAAAAACCGTGAACTTTTAATTGATCAGGCTTGGCTAAACCAGCCTTTGTCAACCATTGGCAAATGTTTTCACGTTGATCTCCCTGGAGTTGCAAAACTTCTCCGTATTCGGGATGTTCAATTACTGTGCCATTGCATGCAAATTCCTACGACAAAAAACCAGATTAATAATTATTTTTTCTTTTTTCTTTCATGTCATTGATGAAATTCTTACCTTTTTACATGATCGCACAAT
>NW_023997587.1:0-20090 GCF_015586225.1 Lucilia sericata
CTATAGACCAGACTATAGACTAGACTATAGACTAGACTATAGACTAGACTATAGACTAGACTATAGACTAGACTACAGACTAGACTATGGACTAGACTATAGACTAGACTATAGACTAGACTATAGACTAGACTATAGACTAGACTATAGACTAGACTATAGACTAGACTATAGACTAGACTATAGACTAGACTATAGACTAGACTATAGACTAGACTAGACTATAGACTAGACTATAGACTAGACTATAGACTAGACTATAGACTAGACTATAGACTAGACTATAGACTAGACTATAGACTAGACTATAGACTAGACTATAGACTAGACTATAGACTAGACTGTAGACTAGACTATGGAGTAGAATATAGACTAGACTATAGACTAGACTATAGACTAGGCCATATACTAAACTATAGACTAGACTATAGACTAGACTATAGACTAGACTATAGACTAGACTACAGACTAGACTATGGACTAGACTATAGACTAGACTATAGACTAGACTATAGACTAGACTATAGACTAGACTATAGACTAGACTATAGACTAGACTATAGACTAGACTATAGACTAGACTATAGACTAGACTATAGACTAGACTATAGACTAGACTATAGACTAGACTATAGACTAGACTATAGACTAGACTATAGACTAGACTATAGACTAGACTATAGATTAGACTATAGACTAGACTATAGACTAGACTATAGACTAGACTGTAGACTAGACTATGGAGTAGAATATAGACTAGACTATAGACTAGACTATAGACTAGGCCATATACTAAACTATAGACTAGACTATAGACTAGACTATAGACTAGAATATAAACTAGATTGGATTATAACCTTGACTGTAGACTATGCTATGGACTAGATTTTATTTAATAAACCTTTATTCTGCTTACCTTATATAATATAACTAAATCACAAATTTAACACACCTTTGAAATTTGGTAACTCTGCTGCTTTGCAATCATTAACATTAATTTCGTGTTGCCATGAGTGTGTTTTACACTGTTTCAGTCAGAACTTATTAAATGCATGTTAAGCATAAATTTTACATAAATTATTATAAATATTGTCAAAAGAGTGAAATTTGCACATAAATTAATGATGAAACGCACACATAAAGAAGCGTACATTTTAATCAATTTTATGCAACAGAAAATTAAATACATACACATGAAAACTTAACTACAGGTAGAGGGTGGCATAAATGAGTAGTAAACTTAAATAAACACATACGCATAAATTAACACAGAACTATACTACACACAGCTGTATACATTACGTATCCTTCTAACCATTTTACCAGCTCTTGCTCTAAGTCTCTATGGCAAAAAGTGTTGCAAGCAACATATTTAATAGTTATTTTAACAGGTTTTTTTTGTTGCATAAGAGCTCAATTTATAATGACTAGCAAAAAGCTGCCAAAAGTAGTGTTTATAGTGTAGAAGAGTATGAGTAGTAGAAACACTATTTAATCAAGTTGTTTATTTAATATTTCATGTTTGTTAAAATTGGTTTACATGTGAGTTACTGCGTGTGTGGGTGTGTGTGTTTATATGTGTATGCATGTGTTAGTTTCATTACTGTCAAATGTCGAAATAATTTTTTGAATAAATAATTACATTAAAATAAAATAAAGTCTTTTTCCTACTCTATAAATTAAATGAAATTTGCAAATAGTTTACTTAGCTGCAAGAGACAGTTACCCAGCGAGCATTTTTATTGAAATCAAGAAATGATAACAAAAACAAATCATTGAAAGCTCTTTAAAGCTTTTCTAAAAAAGCTTTTTTCTAAATGCTTTTCAAATTTTTTTCTAAAAAACCTTTTTTCAACGAAGCTTTTTAAGTTTTCTAAAAAAAGCCTCTTAAAGCTTTCCAAAAAAAGATTTGTAAAGATATTCTCCATAAAGTTTAAAACTTTCATTAAAAAGCTGTATAAAGATTTTCCTAAAAAAGCTTTTCTCAAAACAGCTTTTTAAAAAGCGTTTCTCAAAAATGCCTTTTAAAGCTTTTCTCAAAACAATTTTCAAACTTTTACTCAAAAAAACTCTTTAAAGATTTTCTCAAAAAAACTTTTAAAAGTTTTTATCAAAAAATCTTTTTAAAGCTTTTCTCAAAAAAGCTTTTTAACGCTTTTCTAAAAAGGTTTTAAAGCTTTCTCAAAAAAGCTTTTTAAAGCTTTTCAAAAAAGCCTTTTAAAGCTTTTCTTCAATAGCTTTTTACTAACTAAAAAAGTAACTAACTAACTAACTAACTAACTAACTAACTAACTAACTAACTAACTAACTAACTACTAACTAACTACTAACTACCTAAATTAACTAACTAACTACTACTAACTAACTAACTAACTAACTAACTAACTAACTAACTACTAACTAACTAACTAACTAACTACTAACTACTACTAACTAACTAACTAACTAACTAACTAACTACTAACTAACTAACTAACTAACTAACTACTACTAACTAACTAACTACTACTAACTAACTAACTAACTAACTACTAACTAACTAACTAACTAACTAACTAACTAACTAACTAACTAACTAACTAACTAACTAACTAACTAACTAACTAACTAACTAACTAACTACTAACTAACTAACTAACTAACTAACTAACTAACTAACTAACTACTAACTAACTAACTAACTAACTAACTAACTACTAACTAACTAACTAACTAACTAACTAACTACTAACTAACTAACTAACTAACTAACTAACTAACTAACTAACTAACTACTAACTAACTAACTAACTAACTAACTAACTAACTAACTAACTAACTAACTAACTAACTAACTAACTAACTAACTAACTAACTAACTAACTAACTAACTAACTAACTAACTAACTAACTAACTAACTAACTAACTACTACTAACTAACTAACTAACTACTAACTAACTAACTAACTAACTACTAACTAACTAACTAACTAACTAACTAACTAACTAACTAACTAACTAACTAACTAACTAACTAACTAACTACTAACTAACTAACTAACTAACTAACCTAACTAACTAACTAACTAACTAACTAACTAACTAACTAACTAACTAACTAACTAACTAAACTAACTAACTACTAACTAACTAACTAACTAACTAACTAACTAACTACTAACTAACTAACTAACTAACTAACTAACTAACTAACTAACTACTAACTAACTAACTAACTAACTAACTACTAACTAACTAACTAACTAACTAACTAACTAACTAACTAACTAACTAACTAACTAACTACTAACTAACTACTAACTAACTACTACTAACTAACTAACTAACTAACTACTAACTAACTAACTAACTAACTAACTAACTAACTAACTAACTAACTAACTAACTAACTACTAACTACTAACTAACTAACTAACTAACTAACTAACTAACTAACTAACTAACTAACTACTAACTAACTACTAACTAACTAACTAACTAACTAACTAACTACTAACTAACTAACTAACTACCTAACTAACTAACTAACTAACTAACTAACTAACTACTACTAAACTAACTAACTAACTAACTAACTAACTAACTAACTAACTAACTAACTACTAACTAACTAACTACTACTAACTAACTAACTAACTAACTAACTAACTACTAGCTAGCTAACTAACTAACTAACTAACTAACTAACTAACTAAACTAACTAACTAACTAACTAACTAACAGTATACACTTTGTACTACAATCTATTACATGATCTTCACTTCGTTATTGTCTGTTGCATGCATTTCAGGATCTCTGGGCGTATGATTTATTTTTAAAATTCATATGAGTTCAAATAATACTCTTACGTCTGGGTATGTTTGCAAAGTTGGTTAAAAGTTTCCCCTCAAGATATGTAAAGCATGGTTTATGGCGGCTTAAAAGGAATAAACAAACTACAATTAAGAAAACTTTGCACTATAAGAGAACAATAAGAAACAATAAATATTAACAAACAACCCTTAGACATATGTATACTACAAACAATTTAAAGTTTAGTTTCTATTTAATTCTAACTAATTTTTTCCCCATTGTCTTTCCATTTCAGTACTCGACTGCCAGGTCAGCGACTGGGGCCAATGGAGTGACTGCAGTACAGCCTGTGGCTCAGGCACCATGACGCGTACACGTCAAGTATTACAGCCAACACAAAACGGTGGCAAACATTGTCCCGTCTTAATACAAAAACGTGGCTGTCAAGGTTTTCGATGTCATGGTCATCATGATAAGAAAATATTACGTGGTAAGTACAGCGTACAACTTAAGCAATTAAATTTAATTTAGCAATGAAAGCAAAACAAAAAACGATCCTTAAAAGTCCTTTAAAAAAACAAGCTTAATTAAATAGCGAAACAAAACTGTCAATTATTAACAATTGTCGAGCTGACATTAATCGTTGTTCAATCGCGCTTAAATGTTTCTGCTGTTGACTACATTGTTTAACAATGTTGTCTACATGCTATTCGATAGAGTGTATAGTGTGTGGCATTTGTGTCATTAAGCCATCAGCGTCATCTACATAATGCTCATTATCGCCCAGTAACATTGTACAACCAGCCATGTTGCGTGTTATTAATGCCACTTATTTTATTATTACAAAAAATATTTATATTACTTTGGTGCAGGGTGTGGTAAATAGTAAATGAAAAAGGTGTTATTTTTTCGCTCTTTTGTTTTTATTGCTGTTTAAGCCAGTGGGTGGTTGTCATTTATAAAATGTATTTTTAATTAAATCTTTTACATTTTTGTTTCTTTTTAATTAATGTTTAAACTATTAATATTAAATCTTCGGGGAGGAAAAAACAATAAAGTAGTTAATAAGGAAATTAAGGTTTTATTAAAATGGTAGTAAAAGGAATCATTAGTTTAAATGGTTAATGATTTGGATCTCATTACAGAATCATAAACATTTTTGAACTAATGCTTTCAGCTTAGTAGAAAAGCTTTATCAAGATTTTTTTAAACAACAAGTTTTTAAAAAGTTTTCTAAAAGAACTTTTAAAAAGTTTATCTAAATATGGTTTCCTAGTTAAAAAAAGCTTTTGATTAAAAAAATTCTTAAGCTTGTGTAATAAAGCTTTCTAAAATTTTTTTAAAAAAGGTTTCTAAAGTTTTTGTAAAAAAGATTTGTAAAAAAGCTTTCTAAAGCTTTTGTAAAAAAGCTTTTTAAAGCTTTTGTAAAAAAGCTTTCTAAAGCTTTTGTAAAAAAACTTTCTAAAGCTTTTGTAAAAAAGCTTTCTAAAGTTTTTGTAAAAAAGATTTCTAAAGTTTTTGTAAAAAAGCATTCTAAAACTTTTGATAAAGGCTTTCTAAAGCTTTTGTAGAAATGTTTTCTAAAGCTTTTGTAAAAAAGCTTTCTAAAACTTTTGATAAAGGCTTTCTAAAGCTTTTGTAAAAAAGCTTTCTAAAATTTTTGATAAAGGCTTTCTAAAGCTTTTGTAGAAAAGTTTTCTAAAGTTTTGTAGAAAAGTTTTCTAAAGCTTTTGTAAAAAAGCTTTCTAAGAAAAGCTTTTTCAAGCTTTTGTAAAAAAGCTTTTTAAAGTTTTTATAAAAAAAAGCTTTTATTAACAAGCTTTTACAAAATCAAACCATTTAAAAACTTTACAAAATCAAAGTCTTTGTAATAAAGCTTTCTAATGACCTTTAAAAAAACAAGCTTCTGAGACTGTCCCATTATCAAAAATTTACTAAAACAATCATTTAATTTAAAACAAAAAAACCTTACCATCACAACTATAAATATCTTTACTTCCTTAAAGTCTTTCAACCAACCTCACCTTTCATCCAAAGCTTACGTAACATACTCATTTATCTTCAAAAATTCATCACTCTCAATCATTGAAATTTAAATTAATTCAACATTTATTTCACCAATATTCTCTAAAAACCTTGAACCATTATTAAACTCTATAATAAGTAAGTATAACCAACAACAACAATAACAAACACTCTATCATCTCAGCCCCAGCAGTTAAATTTAACACAACAATCATCATCATCATTGACTGGTTGGTTGCCTCGCTGGCTGGCTGCCTGGCTGACTCACACATACATTGATCGCTTTTCCTACAACAACAGAACCTTGACGTAAAAGCATTGAGTCAACATTGTTAAAGCTTTTATGCTTGAATGTATTTTAATCTATAAACAGGGATGAATTAAAATGAGATGTTTGGAAAATTCACTCACCCACACACCAACAATACACACACACACACCAATATATCCTTTACTGTAATGAGTGTTTGACTGAAGTACATTTTGTTATTCTAAACTAAAAGTGCAAAATGTTATTTGCTGCAATTGTTATTAATGTTGAATGGTGTGTAACAGTGTGAGTGAGTGTGTTCTCTCTTAATTTTATAGCTGTTTTATATCGTTCGTAAGCAAAATATTTGCTGGGCTTTAGAATGTATATGGAGCTGAAAGATAAAATAGTAGAGGCGACAGAGCTACTAAACAATAGTCCGGATTTGACTTTAGTCTGAAGTATTGACAAGACTTTAGACTTAATAGTTTAAATATGAATAGACTGTAGACTAAACTACAGACAAGACTAGACTAGACTATAGACTAGACTATAGACTAGACTATAGACTAGACTATAGGCTAGACTATAGACTAGACTATAGACTAGACTATAGGCTAGACTATAGACTAGACTATAGAATAGACTATAGACTAGACTATAGACTAGACTGTAGACTAGACTATAGCTAGACTATAGACTAGACTGTAGACTAGACTAGACTAGCTAGACTATAGACTAGACTATAGACTAGACTATAGACTAGACTAGACTATAGACTAGACTATAGACTAGACTATAGACTAGACTAGACTATAGACTAGACTATAGACTAGACTATAGACTAGACTATAGACTATAGACTAGACTATAGACTAGACTATAGACTAGACTAGACTACTAGACTAGACTATAGACTAGACTATAGACTAGACTATAGACTAGACTATAGACTAGACTATAGACTAGACTATAGACTAGACTATAGACTATAGACTAGACTATAGACTAGACTATTGACTAGACTATAGACTAGACTATAGACTAGACTATAGACTAGACTATAGACTAGACTATAGACTAGACTATAGACTAGACTATAGACTAGACTATAGACTAGACTATAGACTAGACTATAGACTAGACTATAGACTAGACTATAGACTAGACTATAGACTAGACTATAGACTAGACTATAGACTAGACTATAGACTAGACTATAGACTAGACTATAGACTAGACTATAGACTAGACTATAGACTAGACTATAGACTAGACTAGACTAGACTATAGACTAGACTATAGACTAGACTATAGACTAGACTATAGACTAGACTATAGACTAGACTATAGACTAGACTATAGACTAGACTATAGACTAGACTATAGACTAGACTATAGACTAGACTATAGACTAGACTATAGACTAGACTATAGACTAGACTATAGACTAGACTATAGACTAGACTATAGACTAGACTATAGACTAGACTATAGACTAGACTATAGACTAGACTATAGACTAGACTATAGACTAGACTATAGACTAGACTATAGACTAGACTATAGACTAGACTATAGACTAGACTATAGACTAGACTATAGACTAGACTATAGACTAGACTATAGACTAGACTATAGACTAGACTATAGACTAGACTATAGACTAGACTATAGACTAGACTATAGACTAGACTATAGACTAGACTATAGACTAGACTATAGACTAGACTATAGACTAGACTATAGACTAGACTATAGACTAGACTATAGACTAGACTATAGACTAGACTATAGACTAGACTATAGACTAGACTATAGACTAGACTATAGACTAGACTATAGACTAGACTATAGACTAGACTATAGACTAGACTATAGACTAGACTATAGACTAGACTATAGACTAGACTATAGACTAGACTATAGACTAGACTATAGACTAGACTATAGACTAGACTATAGACTAGACTATAGACTAGACTATAGACTAGACTATAGACTAGACTATAGACTAGACTATAGACTAGACTATAGACTAGACTATAGACTAGACTATAGACTAGACTATAGACTAGACTATAGACTAGACTATAGACTAACTTAGACTAACTATAGACTAGACTATAGACTAGACTATAGACTAGACTATAGACTAGACTATAGACTAGACTATAGACTAGACTATAGACTAGACTATAGACTAGACTATAGACTAGACTATAGACTAGACTATAGACTAGACTATAGACTAGACTATAGACTAGACTATAGACTAGACTATAGACTAGACTATAGACTAGACTATAGACTAGACTATAGACTAGACTATAGACTAGACTATAGACTAGACTATAGACTAGACTATAGACTAGACTATAGACTAGACTATAGGACTAGACTATAGACTAGACTATAGACTAGACTATAGACTAGACTATAGACTAGACTATAGACTAGACTATAGACTAGACTATAGACTAGACTATAGACTAGACTATAGACTAGACTATAGACTAGAGCTATAGACTAGAGTATAGACTAGCCTATAGGCTAGAGTATAGACTAGCCTATAGGCTAGAGTATAGACTAGCCTATAGGCTAGAGTATAGACTAGCCTATAGGCTAGAGTATAGACTAGCCTATAGACTAGAGTATAGACTAGCCTATAGACTAGAGTATAGACTAGCCTATAGACTAGACTATAGACTAGACTATAGACTAGACTATAGACTAGACTATAGACTAGACTATAGACTAGACTATAGACTAGACTATAGACTAGACTATAGACTAGACTATAGACTAGACTATAGACTAGACTATAGACTAGACTATAGACTAGACTATAGACTAGACTATAGACTAGACTATAGACTAGACTATAGGCTAGACTATAGACTAGACTATAGACTAGACTATAGACTAGACTATAGACAAGACTATAGACTAGACTATAGACTAGACTAGACTAGACTATAGACTAGACTATAGACTAGACTATAGACTAGACTATAGACTAGACTATAGACTAGACTATAGACTAGACTATAGACTAGACTATAGACTAGACTATAGACTAGACTATAGACTACACTATAGACTACACTATAGACTACACTATAGACTACACTATAGACTACACTATATACTAGACTAGGCTATAGGTTATATGTTACGCTCTAGACTAGACTATAGACCAGGGTATCGACCAGACTATAGACTAGACTAGGCTGTATTAAAGTCAAGGTTATTGAATAGACTGTGTTTAACAATTTTGTCTATTTTTTGATTCAACACTTTCAATTTTCTGCTTTTTTTACGATTAAGCCATAAGAAATTGTTACTTTTAGTTTAAATTTATAAAAAGAAGAAAAATTATATCGAAGACTTCAAAACAGTATTTAATGCCTGCAGTTATGAAGCCATTAAAAATAACAGTCTGTATGTTAGCAATAAATGAGTGAATGTTTTCGAAATGAACAAACGTTTGACGTGTCAGTCGAACAGTCTATTACTATGGCAAACTAACTCACTATTTGGCACACAAGTAAATGTAATTGTATGAATAGAAAAGTTAACAAGATGTAGCAATAAAATCATTTTATACTAGAAATATTCTGTGTTTGTATTGCTGGTAAATGCTAAAGAAAAAGTTGAGTGTATATATATTTTCAAATGCACTAACACACTTATCGAGCGTGTGTGTGTGCCTGCTTTTTTCTCTAGTGTTTTGTTTGCCTTTGAAAAGTTGCTAACACTGTTACTATAGTTAAAAGTTCTAATCCGGTCATATGCATAGGCAGTGACTAAGATATATAGATGTATGTATATGTATGTATGAGTGGGTGGTTTACGTTGCTTGAGGAAGGTCACAGTAAATGTTGATTTTTATTAAAGTGGTTGGGTGTTTTTATTAATTTTACTTGAAGCCATTACAAATATTATAAGAAGTTTTTTCTTAGTTATGGTTGTTTTAAAGGATAATGAAATAGGAGGTTTTTTTACTTAAGGAAATTTCAAAATATTTTTTTTAACTTATTGACATTTTCATGATTGGATTGCTGTAGTTTTTTCGTCCATTTCTTTTCTTATAAACTGTGTTGGCATTTTCATATTTTCTCCCCTAAAAGACATTAATAATCTTGTCTTATTTACAAACACAAAAAAATGCATTTATGCAGGAAATTAAACACCCTTCAGTAAGCGTCCTACCTAAACAAAAATCCTTTAAACTTTATATGCACTTAACTTACAATTGTCCTTTATATACTTTCAAAGGTCACTAGTTGCTGTTGAGTAAATGCTTTTGCAAATGTACAAGTATTTCTGTTAGTAGCAGTGCAATTATTCTTAACAGCTTAAGTGTTTCCTTATCTCTTTCTCCGTTTACTTCAACAAAATAGGGGAAAATGGTTTCTACAAATTGTTTACACTTTCTGTTAATGGACAATAGAGTGAAGAGCAAATATTTCTCACAGCTGTTGATTTTGTTTTTCAGTTCATGTTTGTAAGTGCAATACGTATGAGTAATATTTAATGATGACAGGCGAAAGATGTTTTACAAAGAAAAGGGAAACACTCAATTTATAAAGAAAATCGTTCAGGAATTTATGCAATATTTGGAGAAAAAAAAAACGGAAAAAAGGTTCCGACATTTTATAGCATAGTCTAAAGCCTAGTCTTTATGATAGTCTATAGTATATTTTATAAATGCTCTTGAAGTGAATACAGTTTAGCCTGTAATCTAATCTACAGGCTAATCTAAAGTGTAGTATATAGTCTACTCTATACAAAGTTTATAGACTATTTTATAGTCTAGTCTGTAATCTAGTCTATAGCCTAGTCTATAGTCTAGTCTATAGTTTAGTCTATAGTTTAGTCTATAGTCTAGTCTATAGTCTAGTCTATAGTCTAGTCTATAGTCTGATCTATAGTCTGGTCTATAGTCTAGTCTATAGTCTAGTCTATAGTCTAGTCTATAGTCTAGTCTATAGTCTAGTCTATAGTCTAGTCTAGTCTAGTCTAGTCTAGTCTAGTCTAGTCTATAGCTAGTCTAGTCTATAGTCTAGTCTATAGTCTAGTCTATAGTCTAGTCTATAGTCTAGTCTATAGTCTAGTCTATAGTCTAGTCTATAGTCTAGTCTATAGTCTAGTCTATAGTCTAGTCTATAGTCTAGTCTATAGTCTAGTCTATAGTCTAGTCTATAGTCTAGTCTATAGTCTAGTCTATAGTCTAGTCTATAGTCTAGTCTATAGTCTAGTCTATAGTCTAGTCTATAGTCTAGTCTATAGTCTAGTCTATAGTCTAGTCTATAGTCTAGTATAGTCTAGTCTATAGTCTAGTCTAGTCTATAGTCTAGTCTATAGTCTAGTCTATAGTCTAGTCTATAGTCTAGTCTATAGTCTAGTCTATAGTCTAGTCTATAGTCTAGTCTATAGTCTAGTCTATAGTCTAGTCTATAGTCTAGTCTATAGTCTAGTCTATAGTCTAGTCTATAGTCTAGTCTATAGTCTAGTCTATAGTCTAGTCTATAGTCTAGTCTATAGTCTAGTCTATAGTCTAGTCTATAGTCTAGTCTATAGTCTAGTCTATAGTCTAGTCTATAGTCTAGTCTATAGTCTAGTCTATGTCTAGTCTATAGTCTAGTCTATAGTCTAGTCTATAGTCTAGTCTATAGTCTAGTCTATAGTCTAGTCTATAGTCTAGTCTATAGTCTAGTCTATAGTCTAGTCTATAGTCTAGTCTATAGTCTAGTCTATAGTCTAGTCTATAGTCTAGTCTATAGTCTAGTCTATAGTCTAGTCTATAGTCTAGTCTATAATCTAGTCTATAGTCTACTCTATAGTCTAGTCTATAGTCTAGTCTATAGTCTAGTCTATAGTCTAGTCTATAGTCTAGTCTATAGTCTAGTCTATAGTCTAGTCTATAGTCTAGTCTATAGTCTAGTCTATAGTCTAGTCTATAGTCTAGTCTTTAGTCTAGTCTATAGTCTGGTCTATAATCTAGTCTTCAGTCTAGTCTATTTATAGTCCTTTATTTTATTTTAAAGCTCAACACCATTTGATCACCTGTCAGCTTTAATGTTCACTTTATGTTATTTTTATAGCCTACTTTTAGGCATGTCAAATTATAGTAAATTTTATTAGTTATTTGCTCTTTTTAATGTTCTCCTTTTAACACCCCATAGTGTGCATGTTAAATTTTAATAATTCTCACATAAAATGCAGTGGGAAAATTAGTTTTTCATATATTGTTTTTTATACGTTTCTCCCCTTTGCAGACATCTAATTTTCACTACAATTTCCATACTTTGAGCCGCTAAGGTATTTAAAGAAATTAGCTTTAGCTAAATTATGCTAATTTTATATGTTGACATACATATTTAAGTTTTTGAAGTCAAAGCATAAAAAAACAAAAAGAATTTTTTGTGTTTTTTATGTGTTTGTATAGGAGCTTTGCAGCTAATGATAATTGCGTCAAATAAAAGCCTTATAGTAGGCTATGAAAAACTCATACATAAACCGTACCAAAATAAAATTAGTTGCTTTAAAAAGAGTAAAACAATTAATGTTTATGAGCAGCTTAAACATTAATGTTATTTAAATTTAGCATAAGTATATGTTTAACAGTTAGAGCAAGCATTTTTGAGGAAGATGGAAAACATATGTCTACTTTTAGGCTGTAAAAGGAAGAGACTGCTGAGTATATTTTAAGGCTAAAATTAAGGCTTAAATTATAAATATTTCTTTTTCAAGTTCTTATTAAATATTAGTTTTGTTTTTCTTAGTTTTATTAACAATATTAAAAACTACGGCATACTTCAAGGAGCCACAATTTATGAGCCTTTAATAACTTGACAACTTTTTTATTTACGTTAAAAAGATTTATAGTTTTATATATTTTTCTAACGCAAAATAATTTTATTTCTTTATTTAGCCTCTCACACAAAACAAACTTGCCTTAAGCTATCACGTTTATTCATATTTATATATTTAAATATATAAGTATTTGCTTCCATAGGCAAATATGAATAAATCTCTTTGCCAAATGAAAATTTCTATCGCAAAACAAATCACCCTCTAAATAAAATGGCTGTTAGGATTTTCAAATCTATATGGCACATAAATAATCGTTTACAGCTTTGCGTTTTTCGAAAGCAAATACCAAGAGTCAGTATATAATAATAATACCACAAAATTTATCATCAATTTTACCTTTAAATCCCATTTCGAGTTGTTTAGATTATTTACTCCCCCCTTAGAATTCGTTAACTTCAATTATATTTTATTTACAAACGCGTAAAATAATAAAGCGGAAAATTTGAGGGTGGAAGGATGACAAATATTGTAGAAAAACACGTTAGAGAAGGAAGGTACAGTGGTTTTGAAATATTGCTTAAATTTACAAAAATAAATTTCTCCTGATAAATAAACAAATACTTTTAAAATTTTTACCTAACTCGGTTTATGAACGTCACAGAGTGTCCTCTGTGATTTTGTAAAATGTCAGTGAAATCCTTTGAATATTACGGATTCTCTCCATATATCCTTTTTTTAGAAAATTAAAAATTTACATAGAAAATAAATTATTTTTTTTTTACAGCACTATAGCCCTTGACAGTGACTAACGTTACATCTACAGTCTTGGTAATAGTCTATAGTACATACTATAGTCTAGTATTTGGTCCAGTCTACTTTATAGTCCATATTCAAGCCTATAATCAATAATGTAATCTTTAATCTGAACTATATCCTAGTCTATATTTTCGACTATAGTCTAGTCTATAATCTCAAATATAGTATAGTATATAAACTCGACTATAGCTTAGTTTACAGTCTGTTTTATAATGTAGTCAATAGTTTGGACTATAGTCTAGACTCTAGTTTGGCCTTTAGACTAGGCTATAGTGTGGACTTTAGTCTAGTCTTTATTCTGGACTATAGTCTAGTCTTCATTCTGGACTGTAGTCTAGTCTATAGTTAAGTCTATAATCTAGGGTATAGTCTATAGTCTAGTCTATAGTCTAGTCTATAGTCTAGTCTATAGTCTAGTCTATAGTCTAGTCTATAGTCTAGTCTATAGTCTAGTCTATAGTCTAGTCTATAGTCTAGTCTATAGTCTAGTCTATAGTCTAGTCTATAGTCTAGTCTATAGTCTCTCTATAGTCTAGTCTATAGTCTAGTCTATAGTCTAGTCTATAGCCTAGTCTATAGTCTAGTCTATAGTCTAGTCTATAGTCTAGTCTATAGTCTAGTCTATAGTCTAGTCTATAGTCTAGTCTATAGTCTAGTCTATAGTCTAGTCTATAGTCTAGTCTATAGTCTAGTCTATAGTCTAGTCTATAGTCTAGTCTATAGTCTAGTCTATAGTCTAGTCTATAGTCTAGTCTATAGTCTAGTCTATAGTCTAGTCTATAGTCTAGTCTATAGTTAGTCTATAGTCTAGTCTATAGCCTAGTCTATAGTCTAGTCTATAGTCTAGTCTATAGTCTAGTCTATAGTCTAGTCTATAGTCTAGTCTATAGTCTAGTCTATAGTCTAGTCTATAGTCTAGTCTATAGTCTAGTCTATAGTCTAGTCTATAGTCTAGTCTATAGTCTAGTCTATAGTCTAGTCTATAGTCTAGTCTATAGTCTAGTCTATAGTCTAGTCTATAGTCTAGTCTATAGTCTAGTCTATAGTCTAGTCTAGTCTATAGTCTAGTCTATAGTCTAGTCTATAGTCTAGTCTATAGTCTAGTCTATAGTCTAGTCTATAGTCTAGTCTATAGTCTAGTCTATAGTCTAGTCTATAGTCTATATAGTCTAGTCTATAGTCTAGTCTATAGTCTAGTCTATAGTCTAGTCTATAGTCTAGTCTATAGTCTAGTCTATAGTCTAGTCTATAGTCTAGTCTATAGTCTAGTCTATAGTCTAGTCTATAGTCTAGTCTATAGTCTAGTCTATAGTCTAGTCTATAGTCTAGTCTATAGTCTAGTCTATAGTCTAGTCTATAGTCTAGTCTATGGTCTAGTCTATAGTCTAGTCTATAGTCTAGTCTATAGTCTAGTCTATAGTCTAGTCTATAGTCTAGTCTATAGTCTAGTCTATAGTCTAGTCTATAGTCTAGTCTATAGTCTAGTCTATAGTCTAGTCTATAGTCTAGTCTATAGTCTAGTCTATAGTCTAGTCTATAGTCTAGTCTATAGTCTAGTCTATAGTCTAGTCTATAGTCTAGTCTATAGTCTAGTCTATAGTCTAGTCTATAGTCTAGTCTATAGTCTAGTCTATAGTCTAGTCTATAGTCTAGTCTATAGTCTAGTCTATAGTCTAGTCTATAGTCTAGTCTATAGTCTAGTCTATAGTATAGTCTATAGTCTAGTCTATAGTCTAGTCTATAGTCTAATCTATAGTCAAGTCTATAGTCTAGTCTATAGTCTAGTCTATAGTCTAATCTATAGTCAAGTCTATAGTCTAGTCTATAGTCTAGTCTATAGTCTAGTCTATAGTCTAGTCTATAGTCTAGTCTATAGTCTAGTCTATAGTCTAGTCTATAGTCTTGTCTATAGTCTAGTCTATAGTCTAGTCTATAGTCTAGTCTATAGTCTAGTCTATAGTCTAGTCTATAGTCTAGTCTATAGTCTAGTCTATAGTCTAGTCTATAGTCTAGTCTATAGTCTAGTCTATAGTCTAGTCTATAGTCTAGTCTATAGTCTAGTCTATAGTCTAGTCTATAGTCTAGTCTATAGTCTAGTCTAGTCTAGTCTAGTCTAGTCTAGTCTAGTCTATAGTTCTAGTCTAGTCTAGTCTAGTCTAGTCTAGTCTAGTCTAGTCTAGTCTAGTCTATAGTCTAGTCTAGTCTATAGTCTAGTCTAGTCTATAGTCTATAGTCTATAGTCTATAGTCTATAGTCTATAGTCTATAGTCTATAGTCTAGTCTAGTCTAGTCTATAGTCTAGTCTAGTCTAGTCTATAGTCTAGTCTAGTTCTTATGCTCTAAAGGGTTAACAAATCATATCATTGGTATGTTAATGAAAAATTTTTGTAGTACAGTTAATATTAAAGGTTTTTGTCATATATCCTTTTTTCAGAAAATTTAAAAAATCGAATTTTTATTATAAAAAAGGTTAAGAAAACATGTCATTGGTGTGCAAGTTAAATATTACTGTTGTGGCTTTATAAATACAAATTTTCTTCATATATCCTTTTTTCGAGATATTAACAAAAGTGGATTTTTTTTATAAAAATGGTTAAAAAATGTGAAAGTAAGTATTGTCTATTAAAAATTCTTTGTGTAGCAGTAATATTTTAGAGTTCAGCCATATATCCTTTTTCTGAAAATTTTCAAATAACGATTTTTTAACACTTTTCTATAACTATTTTGAAGGAAAATGATAAATTTATGAATTTAGTTGAAATTTTTTAAGTCCTTTTGCTTTACTGTGTGTGTGTAGTTTTTTTCTTTATTTTTAATTCCTTTGGCAAAACGAAATCCTTAAAGAATTCCTTAATATTTATGTTAAACAATTATTAGCAAATATTAGTTTGTTCTGAGAATGTCTTGCTTAATAATCACTGTTTTGAGCAAATTACCAGGACACGCATGATTTTGTCGTTTAGACCCCCCAACTACCACCTCCTTGACATACAAAATAGCCTGAAGTTTTTTTGATTTTTTGCTGAACCTTTAGCTAAATAAGCAGCAGCATATTTTTATTGTTTATATTACAACAATAACAACTAGGAGGAAGCAAAAAAAGAAATACCTTTTAACTAACACTCTTACATACAACAACACTTTCACTTTGTAGAAAAAAAAAAAAGAAATACTGACACTAACATAAGCAAATATAACAAACATGAGTATAATAAATAAATAAATGTAAACATTTATTTGCAATCAACACAAAAATGTAGTCATATTGAAACACACACACACATACATACCACACACATACAGTACATACATTTGTGAAACAGTTTATATATGAAAAGTGTATAATAAAAATCAACCTAAAGAGAACCACAAACAAATAAAAATATTTTCATGACTACTACTACTCTTTCACTTTCCCTCTCTACCTTAAATACCTTTCAACACGTGTTTTGGTGTGTGTACATATGTGATTGTTTACGAATTATTTGCATGTAAAAATAACATTTATTTACTTTATTGCCACCCGTTCTACCCTCAACCTGCCCCCCATACTTCCACCAACTTTCCTCTGTTACTCTTTAAATTTTTTTTTTGGTTTGTTTTTCAAATATTTACCATTTAGTTAAAGAGAGAGTGGGAGTGTGTTAGTGTGTGTAAAGGAATGTTTGAATATAAGCATTTATTATTTTGCATATTTGTGAGTATTAGCTAGATTACAATAAAGACCGCAAGCGTTAAACGACAGTCAACACAAATGTTCTACTGTTTCACCTGCCAAATCTCTTAAAGCTTTTCTTCAACAGCAATTGTGGTCTCAATTGTATTTCAGTTTTATGTACATTTCTCTCTTTCACTTTTTTTCTATTATTGTGTGTTTTATTGTATAGAAAATTTATTCTTTATTATGTTCATAAACCACTAAAGTAAATAAATAATAACAATGTAAATAATGTAAACAATAAGACTATTTATATGTTAAATATGTACATACATATGTATAAATAACTGTATATATGTGTAAACAACAATTTTTATATTTCAATATTATGGTATTTTATTTGGTTTGACAATAACAACATATAAAGTGGTTTGTTTTTATAAAGCAAAAATTTATTTGTCAATTTTAACAGCAAAACGAATAAAAAAAATTGCAATAATTTTTTTTAATCAATAAAATCGTTGTGGTTAAGAGACAATGATAAATCAATATTTTACAAAAAAAAAAATAAGGTCATTTTTAAAATGTTTGTAAATTCTAGAAAAATATTACAATTATTTGCAATTGCGAAAATGAACGTCAAATATATTTCTGAAACATTACAAAAAGAAATTGGCGGAAAATCATTATTACAACCCAAGGTGGCCATATATCCTTTTTTAGGAATAATACAAATAATTTCAAATGTTAAACCAGATAAGTTAAGTTGTTAGTTAGTTAGTTAGTTTGTTAGTTAGTTAGTTAGTTTAGTTAGTTAGTTAGTTAGTTAGTTAGTTAGTTAGTTAGTTAGTAGTTAGTTAGTTAGTTAGTTAGTTAGTTAGTTTAGTTTTAGTTAGTTAGTTAGTTAGTTTAGTTAGTTCGTTAGTTAGTTAGTTAGTTAGTTAGTTAGTTTAGTTAGTTAGTTAGTTGTTAGTTAGTTCGTTAGTTTAGTTAGTTAGTTAGTTGTTAGTTTCGTTAGTTAGTTAGTTAGTAGTTAGTTAGTTAGTTAGTTAGTTAGTTAGTTAGTTGTTAGTTAGTTAGTTAGTTCGTTAGTTATTAGTTAGTTAGTTTAGTTTTTCGTTGTTCGTTTTAGTTAGTTCGTTAGTTAGTTAGTTATTAGTTCGTTAGTTCGTTAGTCGTTAGTTAGTTCGTTAGTTCGTTCGTTCGTTCGTAGTTAGTTCGTTCGTTCGTTCGTTCGTTAGTTAGTTCTTGTTCTTCGTTCGTTCGTTAGTTCGTTCGTTCGTTAGTTCGTTCGTTCGTTAGTTCGTTCGTTAGTTCGTTCGTTCTTAGTTCGTTCGTCGTTAGTTCGTTCGTTCGTTCGTTCGTTCGTTCGTTAGTTCGTTCGTTCGTTTTAGTTAGTTAGTTTTGTTAGTTTAGTTAGTTTAGTTCGTTAGTTAGTTAGTTCGTTAGTTCGTTCGTTAGTTAGTTAGTTCGTTAGTTAGTTAGTTAGTCGTTCGTTCGTTCGTTCGTTCGTCGTTTAGTTCGTTATTTAGTTCGTTAGTTCGTTCGTTAGTTCGTTAGTTCGTTCGTTCGTTCTTCGTTCGTTCGTTTCTTCTTCGTTCGTTTTCGTTCGTTCGTCGTTCGTTCTTCGTTCGTTCTTCGTTCGTTCGTTGTTCGTTCGTTCGTTCGTTCGTTCGTTCGTTCGTTCGTTTCGTTCGTTCGTTCGTTCGTTCGTTCGTTTCGTTCGTTCGTTCGTTCGTTTCGTTCGTTCGTTCGTTCGTTCGTTCGTTCGTTTCGTTCGTTCGTTCGTTCGTTCGTTCGTTCGTTAGTTCGTTCGTTCGTTCGTTCGTTCGTTCGTTCGTTCGTTCGTTCTTCGTTCGTTCGTTCGTTCGTTCGTTCGTTAGTTCGTTCGTTCGTTCGTTCGTTCGTTCGTTGTTCGTTCGTTCGTTCGTTCGTTCGTTCGTTCGTTCGTTCGTTCGTCGTTCGTTCGTTCGTTCGTTTCGTTCGTTCGTTTCGTTCGTTCGTTCGTTCGTTCGTTCGTTCGTTCGTTTCGTTCGTTCGTTCGTTCGTTCGTTCGTTCGTTCGTTCGTTCTTCGTTCGTTCTTCGTTCGTTCGTTCGTTCGTTCGTTCGTTCGTTCGTCGTTCCCTCTCTCCCCGGCTTTTCCTTCTCCTTTTTCGTCCCCTCTTCTCTTCTCTTTGCCCCTTCCTTTTCTTCCCCCGCCTCCCTTCTTTTTCCTTGCCCCCTTCTATGTGGTTCCCATTCTAATTTCCTCCCTTTTCGCCATTAAAAGACATCCACTTAAGCCATAAGCCACCAAATTATAATGTATAATTAAACTCACACCTAAATGTACATTTAACGTATGGTGAAACATCACTTAAACATACTGACACGTACCCATTTAAACACACATGTCGAGGCCAACGAAGACAATAATTTTTTGGAGGATAAATATGTCTTTCACATATAGAGAAATATGTCATTTTAAACCACAACCACACACAGTAAGGATATGTGGAAAGCTATTACTTTTCTGCTCTATTCGGTAGACTCTCCATGCTTTTTATGTGTGTTAGTGTTTAAATATTTGTTTATCTATTGTACAAAACGTAAATGTCTGTATTTTAGCCTGTTTATATTTGTAAATACATATGTATGTGTATGTTTAGTATGTTTGATTTAACAATTATTTTTATGACGTTAATGAGTCCTTTCTTTTCTGCTAACGTTTCATTTTTATTTCACT